>NW_024070833.1:0-9738 GCF_014754425.2 Oryx dammah
TGGCCTCATTACTCCATCCCCTGCTAGCATCTCTCCTGGATGCTTTGCTGCCTCCTGGGAAGTGGAGACCATACTGATCAGGTTGAGAGCTGCTGACACACTTTGACACAAGGATACAATAACTCCTGTGTGTAGGGGCAGGGTATATGCAACGAATAAGCAGACCTTCTTCTGTTGGCTTGTTGGCAGAAGCACGGCTTCCTCAAGGCCACTCCAGCCAGCTGCACCTTCTCCTTAGGCTCTCCGTAGCCTTCATCTGTACCAGCATCTTCCTCGCTGTTCTTGTCAGTCACTGGTTACCCATAAAGTAAGTATGAAGAGCCAAACTGTCACTGGTGTTTTACCCACAGTCATAAGTTGGAAGGAGGGAAGCACAGCGTCATGTGACTCAGGGGGAGGTGGGCTCATGACAGAGAATGGCGTTTTCACTTCCTGTAGGTTAAAAACTGATTTCCATTGTTGTTTCCTGAGGGAATATCTTCCAGAGGACAATGGAACCCTGTTCTTTTTATGAAAATATGTGTTAATTTATTCTTAGCTGCATCAGGTCTCAGCTGCAGCATGGGGGATCCTCATTATGGTGCTGGATGCATTTGAAGGCTCCAGAGCTCGCAGGCTCAGCAGTTGCAGCATTGAGGATAGTTGCTTCAAGGCATGTGGGATTTCATTTCTCCCACCAGGGATAGAACCCACGCTCCCTGAACTGGAAGGTTGACTCTTAATCCCTGGGCCACCAGGGACATTCCAAGCCCTGTTCTTCCCTTCAACCACAGCCATCTGTTCTCCCTTTTATGATCTTTGGAATCTACTAATACACATTAGAGGATGGTCCATAAGAGAAGATGGAGGATGGGCTCCGTGGGTTTGCGTAGATTCCTGAGAGAGTCTGTCAGTGGCTGGGCTTATATATGGGTGTTTTGTTTTTTTTTTTTTTTAATTTAGTGGAGTAGACAGACTCAGCAACCTGGGGCGCACCGCTGCATTTTTGGCTTTGATGTCCCCACCAAAGATATGGAGGTCTAGAAGACTCCCCCGCACCCGAAGAGCCTTTACTCTCTTCCCATCGCAGATGTTGCCATCACAAAGGGAGAACCCAAGGAAGACAGAATAGTGAGCGGCGAGGTGGATCCTCCCAGCCCAAACCCTTGCCATAGCCCGAGCCCCTGCAATGCCCAATGCTCCAACTTTCGAAGATCACATTTTGCCAGGGGCCAGCATGAGGAACTCTGCCCATGGCAAAAGTCATGAGGAAGGAGACTTGGCATACGCAAAGGCGTGATCAAGCCTCAGGAAACCCACTGTTCCCAAGCATCTATCCCAAAACCAGAGTCTGTTTTATGCTCTCCCCCATAACCGTTTCTCTCGGAGAAGGAGTAAACGTGCAGTTCCAAGGCAAGGAAAATTCCTGGGCATGACAAGAGTGTTTCAGCTTAGGGACTCTTCTGAAGGTTATCTAGCCCGCCTGTATAGGTTCGTCTGGCCACATGTGATTGTTTACAGCCTCCCAACCTGAGAGGCATGAGCTGTTTTAGACTTACTAAAGGCAAATTCTTTTAGGGAGTTGGAAATTATTAGTATAGTGGGTTGGTTAGGAATTATATTGGTGAAGGGTTTTTCATTTGTTGTGTCAATAATTGCTGCTAATTCCCTCCCCTGGGTGGGACAAGGATGTCTCAGGTCAAACCTCTCTGCTGGCAGACTAGCTTGTGTGACAGGATTATCCATACTCCTGCCACTACTCACATGATTGTTTACTACCTCTCAACCATAAACAGCACAGAGAGTTTTGGAGTATTTTGAGAGTCTTAATTAGCATAGGGCTTTTCTCATTGTTGAGTCAATGAATGCCGCCAGGCTTCCATATCCTTAGGCACCCGGGAATATATTAATCAATGTATTTGGAATATAGAAAAGGAAATATAGTAGTTTTTAAGGTTAGCAATACTAGACTTTTTGAGTTAATGAATTTTCTCTTTTGTAATAGATCACTGTACTTTATTATAAATCCCTGTGTCCTTGCTATGTAAAAATGTAACTTTATCACTATCTTAAGATGAGATAGATCTTAAGGGGAACATTGGTGAAAGGATTTTCATTTGTTGGGCTGATGTTTGCTGCTAAATCTCCATGTTCCCTGCCCTTATAATGAATATAACTAGCATATAGGAGAAATAAGCATTAACCTTTAAGCATACAGGAGAAATAAGTATTAACCTTTAAGATTAATCATGTTAACCTTGGGTTAAATAGATCCCTTTCTTGATTGTAAATCACTACACCCTCACCCTATAGGAATGTAACTTTATTTGGAGGGTGGTGCCTGGTTTAAGAAAAACACCCTTGGAAAAAATAAGTTTTTTGATTATCAGAAAGAAAGGATCATAAAATGTCATCAGGTCTCACTCATGGCCAGATGATGTAATATCCCTAAGACATTTTTTTTTTTTTAATATATACATTAATGTGAAGCACCTGATTTTGATTAAGGTCAGGACTGCTGACCCCCATGTGACTCTGTATTCATCCCTATATGGAACAAAAGGTATATAAGCAAACCCCAAAATAAAGAAATCGGATCAGTTTCCAGAAAGACTGATTCCCCCATGTCGCTTCTTTCTTGCTCCCGTTTCTCTGGCTGAATTCCCATCTGGATTCAGCCTCCTTTTCTCCACTACACTATCTCATACTACACTATCCGTTTCTAATCTCTCTCTATATCTGTAATTAAAAATGTATTTTTCCAAAGACACCGACACCATCCCCACCTTCGAATTCCCTGGATCCACCGGGGCTGGACCCTGGCAGCACTTCATTCCATCATTGACATCTCCTTCCGCTCAGGACCCATCAGCAGAAGATGTGATATTCCTCCACTTAAACCACAGGACCCTCTCTGAGAGACTGTTCACTCCCACTCCCCTGAGCCCCATGCCCCTCTTCGCCGAGACCAGTATGTATGAGGAATTCAATGTAAACCAAGACCGTGCTGACCCTGACCTGGCCCCATCCTTTGAGCACAATGAAGGGCTGCAGAGGGAACACTTGCCCCAGGGAGGCTTTGCATGTGTTGTGTTACTCCATCAATATTTGCATGTTTTGTCTTTTTTGCTTCTTTTCACCAAAGCCAAGGATTTGAGAACCTTGTGCCTTTTAAGTTATCAACTGGTGGCACATTGTGGCTTGGCTCAACCAAGCGGAGGACTGAAGAGGATAACACCATGAGGATCCTGGTGTGAACTGAGCTGGCAAGTGGGGTGAAGATCAAGCTGCACAGAGCTTTAGTTGCTCATTGAGCTCTCTGTGTGTGATGTCTCTCCTGGCTTAGAACTAAACCGCCCAAAAGCTCTTTTATCAAGAAATGTCAGGATCACATAAAGTGAAGACATTCTGGGGCTCCTATGTTGCTACTGTCACTGTTTCCATTTTTTTTTTTTTTTTGGCCTCTAGGGGCACGGACCAGATGTCATAATCTTCATTTTTCTGAATGTTGACAGTGTAGACATAAACCCCAGTAATTCTCATATATATTTTCTTTTAAAAAAAATATTTGAATGTTAGCATTTGATGCCCGCATTCTGCAGAATCTGAATTCTTCAACCAACTTCAGAAATGGGCTTACCTGGGTCATGGGTGTATTTCTGCTTTGTGACACCAATGCCTGGTACACAGTATGTTCTCTGCAATAATTTATGTACTGACCAAAGATGAGAAATAAATTCCATTTCTGGAAGGGACTGGGAAAATAAAGTTCTGAGTCTTATTTGGAGCCAGATTGTCCAGGGCTGACTCAGGAAGAGAACCTGGGTCCCACCCTCTAGAGCAGGTGATCAGACTGGGCAGAAAGAGAAAGAGCTGAGACCTCAGGTCTGGGCTGAGATGCCTCCTGAGCCTTGCCTGGAGACATCGGTGCTGGGTCCACGGAGGGGCAGTCCCCTGCTGTGAGTCCGCAGCCGTGGGAACCCCAAGGGGCGGCGGCAGCCCCCCAGGAACCACATCCTGTTTGTCCTCTAGGGCTCTGTGGTCTCCTCATCTGTAGAGTGTGGGGGCGGGGGTGGCTGGGCGCTCAGAGCTGCAGACATGACTTCCATCCTCTCTGAGCTTCTTCTCCTCGGCCAGATGTGCAGGGCAGGGAGGGGACTGCAGGAGGGCACAGGACGCCCACCCTGCCCCCAGTCATGGGAACCACAGGGGTCAGACAGCTTGAGGGGCCAGGGATCCTGATGGGGAGAGAATCAGCCCAAGCTCTGGAGCCAAATCTTTCACTTGCAGGGCTGAGTCTGGGCCAGAGGCCCCCGAACCCTGCAGGTGGCTTCTCAGGTCTCTTGGGACCCATATCTAACTTGAGTCCCAGGAACTTGGTGGGGGGAAATGTCGGGGTACTGGGATTCTAGAGTGATGCTGGTGAAACCTGAAAGTCCTCCTGAGCTGGGAAGTGAGGGGTGGGGAAATCCTGGGACTCAGCCTCTGACTTCCTTCCAGGGACCTTCCACAAACTCCCCATCTGGGCTGAAACTCTGGGGGAGCTCAGGGTGCCCATGTGAATACATCGTATGCAGAGTTGGAATGTGAGAGTGAGTACACAGACTATCAGGGAGTATGCTGCAGTTGGCCTGCACTATTTGGAGAAGGAAATGGCAATGCATTCCAGTATTCTTGCCTGGAAAATCCCTCGGACATTGGAGTCTGCCAGCCTACAGTCCATAGGGTTGCCAAGAGTCAAACATGACTGAGTGACTTCATTTTCTTTTAGAATTTATTTGTTTTACTAGTTCTATTTTTAATCTCATCAAATACATATTTTATTGAAGTGTCGTTGACTTACAATGTTTCAAATGCACAGCAAGGTGATTTTCAATTATACAAACACGCATACATTATTTTTCAGATTATTTTCCACTTTAGGTTATTACAAGATATTGACTATCGCTCCCCATGCTATACAGTAAATCTTTGTTGCTTGTTGCATACCTTTTTTTTTTTTAATGAGTAATCTAGCATTGTATTCATACTTCTATTTTAAATTTATGGTGTATTCCACATCAGTGTTATGCTACACTGAGAGTGAAAGCATGATGCCAAAATCCCACCATGTCCATGTTAAAAGTAAATGGAAAACAATGGGAATGTTCATTGTGGGAGGAGATATTGAATCGCATTATGTTACTGGTGGGCATTCCTGGTGACTCAGATGATAAAGAATCTGCCTGCAATGCAGGAGATCTGAGTCGATCCCTTGGTTGGGAAGATCTCCTGGAGAAGGAAATGGCAACCCACCCCAGCATTCTTGCCTGGAGAACCCCCATGGACAGAGGAGCCTGGCGGGTCGCAGCCCATGGGATAACAAACAGTCAGACACAACTGAGGGCCTAGGCTATTCTCAGGGCTTTGAACTTGAAAGGTATAGTACTTTCCCATTAGTATAGAGATAAAAAGTGGCAGAATAGACAGAACATTTTGTCTTGTCAGGGGCTTAGAGGGACATTATGATCAGACCTGCATGGACAGCTTCAAGAACAAAGCATTCCAGAATTAAAAGATTTCCACAGTGGAGGGGACATAAGTATAGCTATGGCTGATCCATGTTGATGTATGGCAGAAGCCATCACAGTATTGTAATTGTCCTTAAATTAAAAATAAATACATTAAGTGGAAAAAAAGCTTGCAAAAGGGCTTCCCTGGTGGTCCAGTGGTTGGGAATGTGCTTCCCCATATGGGGGACACAGGCCTGATCCCGGTACTGAGAAGATTCCATGTGCCTTGGGGCAGTTAAGCCCTTGGGCCACAAGCCCATGTGCCTAGAGCGGGTGCTCCACAACAAGAGAAGCCACGGTGATGAGAGACCTTGCTCCACAGTAAAGAGCAGCCCCCTTCCCACACCTAGAGAAAGCCTGTGCACAGCGAAGAAGAGCCAGCACAGACATTAACTAGTTAATTAAAACACTGTAACAACCAGCCACACCTCTTCCTCTTATAGTGTGTGTGTGTGTGTGTGTGTGTGTGTATGTGAGTTCACACGTGGGTGTTTAATCTGTATTTTTTCTCTCTTCTTGGAATTTTCTTCCCCATCGGCTAGGGTTATTTTACATTCAGTAAACACTGTTGGACCATTCCTCTCATTCCCCAAAAAGCTCATCTAAGTCAGGTACGATGATTCTTTGGGGTACAAGTTCACCATCTCGTTGGTCTGCTGGCTTTCCAAATAAAATCACTATTCCTTTCCTGAAGGCCTCGTCACTCTGTCCCTTGACAAACAACATGAGGTTGGACTCAGAGAACATTCATGAGACATTTGCCAAGATGTCATTCATTTTAGACAAAATCCATAGACATCACTCTCACAATTGATATCTTTGGCTTAAAAGAAGATACGCAAATGGCAAACAGGCATATGAAAAGATGCTCAGCATTGCTAATTAGTAGAGAAAGGCAAATCAACAGTGCAAGGGTGTACCACCTCATACCAATCAGAATGGCCATCATTAGACACATGATGAATAACAGATGCTGGAGAGGGTGTGGAGAAGAGGGAATCCCTCTTACACTGTTGGAGGAGTGTAAACTGGTGCAGCCACTGTGGCAAACAGTACGACAGTTCCTCAAAAAAAGTAAAAACAGAGTTTCTATAAGATCCAACAATTCCAGTCCTGAGCATATATTTGGTAAAAAAAAAAAAAAACTATATCTTGAAAAGATTCATGTACCACTATGTTCATAGCAGCAAAACGTACAATAGCCAAGACATGAGAACAGCCTAATTGTCCATTGACAGATGAATAGATAAAGAGGATGTATATGCTTCTACACACAGAGAATGGAATACCACTCAGACATTTAAAGAATGAAATCATGCCATTTGCAGCAGCATGGATGAACCTGGAGATTAACATATTAATGGAAGTAGACAGAAAGAGAAAGACAATTTTCATGTGATATCACCCATCTGTGGAATCTAAAAAGAACATATCAATGAAACAGGAACAGACTCACAAACATAGAGAACAAGCTTGTGGTTGCCAAGGAGGGAAGGACTGGGAACTTGGGATGAGCAGATGAAATCTATTTATACATAGAATGGATAAAGAATGAGATCTTACAGTATGGCACAGGGAATTCTATTCAGTATCTTGCCATAAATCATAATGGAAAAGAAGATATATGTTGAGCTGAATCAATTTGCTCTATGGCAGAAATGAACAATACTTCAATAATTTTTTAAATTTTTTAAATTTGTGGTTTAAATATCTGCCATGAAACATTATATGGCAGTAAAAATGCACAAACTGAAATGACAAAGAATACAGATCAATTCTGAAACATGGTGTTAAGTAAATAAAAGGAAAGTTTAAGAAGGGTGACTGTACTGTTACTCCATTACATACATAATGATCAAGAGGAGACCAGATTTATTACTTAGGGAGCATCACTAATGTTAACGACCCCCACCCCCAGCACAATGGAGTGGAATCACTACCCTTACTGAGGTTCTTTCCTGTCTATGAACAACAGCTGAACTGGGTGTAGCTGGGCCATTTTGTCCCAGTTTGGAGTTGATTATTATGAACACGCCCCTCACTCAAGCATTCTGGAGCTTGGAAGTCTCTACTTGGTATATTTTGTGTTCATCTGAGAATCCCAGGGATGGGGGAGCCTGGTGGGCTGCCGTCTATGGGGTCGCACAGAGTCGGACACAACTGAAGCGACTTAGCAGCAGCAGCAGCAGAGTATCTAGGAAGCAATGTGGTCCACTTTTTCAGGCAGTACAAATCCCCCTCCTAAAAAAACACCAGTCACCTTTGCACATGTTATCTTTGTGTACATGTGTGGTCCTTGGATTGGAAAGGGAGGAAGAGAGAGAGACAGACAGTGTTGTGTGTGCAAAGTTTCCACTCACAGTCACGAAATAATTTCAGATGAAGAAGAGTCACAGAAAGACAAATATCACATGATATTGCTTATTTGTGACATCTAAGAAAATGAAATTATTTACAAAACAGATTCACAGAGAATGAACTTACGATTACCAGATGGGTTAGTGTCAGGGGAGGTTATCTTGTAAGTTCGGTACTGACATATACACACAGCTATATTAAAAATGCATGACCACAAGGACCTACTGTATAAAAGAGATAAATCTTCTTAATATTCTGTAATTAGCTAAGTGGGAAAAGAATTTGAAAAGCAAGAGATGCACGTATATACATAACTGAATCACTTTGCTCTATACCTGAAACTAACAGTTAGTTTCTTAATCACATATATGACAATGTAGAATTTTTAAATATTTTCCAAGAGCCATAATATGCATGTCTGGGCCTCTCATAAAAATGCAGAATCAAAGTCTCTATTAATCGGTCTTTAATTGGCAACCTGCACTGAGCCTGACGTATAAGGTGGGAACATGTGATTTCTCTTCTGTGAAGAGTTAATGTTAATGAGATTTATCATGAGCTTGGGAAAAGCATCCTGCATGGTATATTCTGAATCACAGTTACTACTTCCTAAGGCATCAAGATCTGTTCGAATCCTCTTAGGTTTACAGTGTTTAGGGAAACAAAAAGTGACGATGCGGCTCAAGTCAGACTTCCATCCCTGGCATGAGAAGAGGCTGGCCATCTTCCCATGTGACATGAACCAGGCTGACTGTACCAACAACACTGACCGCTTCCGCATCCTGTGACTCTGTCAGCTTTGCTCAGTTCTGCCTCCTGTCTCACAGAAGCAGAGCCATGTGCCCCACACTCCTCAGCCTCCTGAGTCTCGGTGAGTCTGGAAAGACATGGTTGGAGAGGGTTATGGTGGAAATTAGGAGGTCTTCACACCACTGACCAGGTTCCCTGCATGAGGGTGCAACGAGTGTGGGGTCCATCGGGACAAGCCATCTCTGACGAGCTTTTCCTTCTAGGATTCTGTGTGAGTCTGAGGATCTGGGCAGCTATGGGTGAGTCCTCCCCATCCCTTATTTCTCTGTTCAGCAGAGCAGTTGGGGCTGATGCAGATGACACTGGGAGCCGGGGTGAGACTGGTGTCAGTACAGTGAGAGCCGCATGCCCTGTGGATCCCAGGTCCTCCTATTGGCCTTGATACTCATCTTCACTCTCCCCAGAGGTTAGCCCAGCTCTGGAATCTGGACCTGAAGCCACAGTATGAAGTCTGGGAGCTGGGAGCTGGGCCCACTGATTGCCATTTTTATCATGAGAGGGGAGTAAGGGGCTGCAGCCCACAGACCCTTCCCTACAAGCTGGCTCATGGCATCTCCAGCTGGCCCTTAACAACAGGATCTGCAGGAAGCCCGCTGGACCTGAGCCCAGGGAAGGGTCTGCTCCTCAGGCAGGGCCACCTGGACCTTGTCACACATTTGATGTCGGTTAGCTAACAAAGGAGCCAGGTTCAAGCTTTATTTCCTTCTTTTCAGTCAAGTGGCTTTTTCACTTGTTACCTCTGTTACTGTTAGTCGCTCAGTCATGTCAGACTCTTTGCAACCCCACGGAATGTAGCTCACCAGGCTCCTCTGTGCATGGGATTCTCCAGGCAAAAATACTGGATGGCGTTGCCATTTCCTTCTCCAGGGGATCTTCCCTCCCTGGGGACTGAACTCTGCTCTCCTGCATTGCAGGAAGTTTCTTTACCATTTGAGCTACAACAAACTCAACAGGGAAGCCCTCTCACTTCTTTTCCATGCATCGGGTTTTTGGTGGTGTTTCTTTTGCCTGCACCGTACAGCATTCAGGATCTCAGTTC
>NW_024070834.1:0-9736 GCF_014754425.2 Oryx dammah
GAGGTTCTCCCCACCAGGTGAAATGAGGCCAGTTTCCGCTGAGGCGTCTAGAGGCAAATCATACCTTCCCTCTTGATCTTCGAAAGGTTCCTTCACACCCTTGCTGCAACTCAAGAATTTCCCCTACATACCCGCCTCCACTCGAGAGGAACCCCGAGGGTCCCGCCCACATCAAGAGGAGCTCCGTTTCCTCCTCATAGCTCTAGATGTGGGTTCCATTCCCTGCTTCATCGGGAAAGGATTCCCGGCTTTCCTGGCACATCTCTGAGGAGTGGCTCTCGACAAGAAATTCGAGAGGAACTCCAGCGGTGGTGCCACCATTCCCAATGTGCACAAAATGTCTCAGTCCACTGTAGATGAACCTGATTTCACTGCACTGCGTAGACTAGCACAGCGAGGAGCGACTCACACCACAGTGGCTCGTGTGACAGCCCTGTGGGAAACCCTTGTGGGAAAGCCTCCATGCAATGCCGCAGATCCCTGTATCAAGGCGACGGTAAGCCTGCCGCGGCTGCTCCAGCTAGTGAGGAATGCGGACGTGCATGTCCCCACTCGAGACTAGGACAGACTCCCCTGTGGTGCCTCCGTAAATACCCCAAGTTCCATGTCAGCAGTGGAGAGGAATACTCAGGTTCTGTCATAGACTCCAGACGAGGACTTAGGCCTTGGCACGGAATGCATAGGAATCCCGAATAGCACCTAGAAACTAGAGAGGAGACTGGCCTTTCCTGAGGCCACAAGAGAGGGTCCCACAGGTCAACGTCGTAACTCGAGAAGGTCCCGCCACAACTCGAGATAATCCACGAGGTTCTCACCTCCAGGCTAGATGACGCATTTTTCCGCTGAGGTGTCTCGAGGCAAATCACACTTTCCATCTTGAACTTCGAAAGGGACTTTCACACCCTTGTTGCAACTGAAGAAGTTCCCCTACATACCCGCCTCCACTCGAGAGGAACACCGAGGGTCCTGCCCACATCAAGAGGAGCCCCATTTCCCCCTCATAGCTCGAGATGAGGTTTCCATTCCCTGCTTCGTCGGGAAAGTATTCCCGGCTTTCCTGGCGCATCTCGGAGGAGGCGCTCTCCACAGGAAATTCGAGAGGAATTCCAGCGGTGGTGCCACCATCCCCAATGTGCACAAAATGTATCAGTCCACTGCAGAAGAACCTGATTTCCCTGCACTGAGTCGACTTGCACACCGAGGATCGACTCACACCACAGTGGCACGTGTGACAGCCCTGTGGGAAACTCTCGTAGGAAAGCCGCCATATAATGCCACTGATCCGTGTATCAAGGCGACGGGAAGCCTGCCATGGCTGCTCCAGCTCATGAGGAAAGCGGACCTTCATGTCCCCACTCGAGACTAGGACAGAATCCCCGGTGGTGCCTCCAGAAGTACACCAAGATCCATGTCAGCACTGGAGAGTAATCCTCAGGTTCCATCATAGACTCCACACGAGGACTTAGGCCACGGGTCCGACTGCAGAGGATTCCCGACAAGCCGCTCGCAACTCGCATGGAGACTGGCCTCTCCTGAGGCCACAAGGGAGGGTCACAGAGGTCAACATCTTAACTCGAGAAGGTCCCGCCACAACTCGAGACAATCCACGGGGTTCTCCCCTCCAGGTGAAATGAGGGCCGTTTCCGCTGAGGCGTCTCGAGGCAAATCACACCTTCCCTCTTGATTTTCGAAAGGGTCCTTCACACCCTTGCTGCCACTCAAGAAGTTCCCCTACATACCCGCCTCTATTCGAGAGGATCCCCGAGGGTCCCACCCACATCAAGAGGAGCCCCGTTTCGTCCTCATAGCTCTAGATGAGGGTACCTTTCCCTGCTTCGTCAGGAAAGGATTCCCGGCTTTCCTGGCGCATCTGGGAGGAGGTGCTCTCCACAGGATATTCGAGTGGAACTCCAGCGGTGGTGCCACCATTCCCAATGTGCACAAAATGTCTCAGTACACTCCAGAAGAACCTGATTTCCCCGCACTGCCTCGACTTGCACGTCGAGGATCGACTCACACCACAGTGGCACGTGTGACAGCCCTGTGGGAAACCCTCATGGGAAAACCTCCATATAATGCCACAGATCCCTGTATCAAGGCGACGGGAAGCCTGCCATGGCGGCTTAAGCTCATGTGGAAAGGGGACCTTAATGTCCGCACTCGAGACTAGGACAGACTCCCATGTGGTGTCTCCAGATGTACCCCAAGATCCATCTCAGCACTGGAGAGTAATCCTGAAGTTCCGTCATAGACTCCACACAGGTACTTAGGTCCCGGTACCGACTGCAGAGGATTCCCGACAGGCCGCTCGCAACTCGCATGGAGACTGGCCTTTCCTGAGGCCACAAGGGAGGGTCCCAAAGGTCAACGTCGTAACTCGAGAAGGTACCGCAACAACTCGAGAAAATCCACGAGATTCTCCCCTCAGGTGAAATGAGGCCCGTTTCCACTGAGGCATCTCTAGGCAAATCACACCTTCCCACTTGATCTTCGAAAGGGTCCTTCACACCCTTTCTGCAACTCAAGAAGTTCCCCTACATTACCGCCTCCACTCGAGAGGAACCCCGAGGGTCCCGCCCACATCAACAGGAGCCCCGTTTCCTCCTCATAGCTCCAGAAGAGGATTCCATTCCCTGCTTCGTCGGGAAAGGATTCCCGGCTTTCCTGGCGCATCTCGGAGGAGGCGCTCTCCACAGGAAATTCGAGAGGAACTCCAGCGGTGGTATCAACATTCCCAATGTGCACAAAATGTCTCATTCCACTGCAGAAGAAACTGATTTCCCTGCACTGCGTCGACTTGCACACCGAGGATTGACTCACAACACAGTGGCACGTGTGACAGCCCTGTGGGAAACCCTCGTGGGAAAGCCTCCATGGAATGCCGCATATCCCTGTATCAAGGCGACGGGATGCCTGTCGCGGCTGCTCCAGCTCGTGAGGAATGCGAACGTGCATGTCCCCACTCGAGACTAGGACAGACTCCCCAGTGGTTGCCTCTGGAAGAACCCCAAGATCCATGTCAGACAGTTGAGAGGAATCCTCAGGTTCCGTCATTGACTCCAGACGAGGTCTTAGGCCATGGCACGGAATGCAGAGGATTCCCGACAGGCAGCTCACAACTCGCATGGAGACTGGCCTTTCCTGAGGCCACAAGGGAGGGTCCCAGAGATCAACGTCATAACTCGAGAAGGTCCCACCACAACTAGTGAAAATCCACGAGGTTCTCCCCTCCAGGCTAGATGAGGCCTTTTCCGCTGAGGCGTCTCGAGATAAATCACACCTTCCCTCTTGAACTTCGAAAGGGAGTATCACACCCTTGTTGCAAGTCAAATAGTTCCCCTACATACCCGCCTCCACTCGAGAGGAACTCCGAGGGTCCCGCCCACATCAAGAGGAGCCCGGTTTCCTCCTCATAGCTCGAGATGAGGGTTCCTTTCCCTGCTTCTTCGGGAAAGGATTCCCGGCTTTCCTGGTGCATCTCGGAGGAGGCGCTCTCCACAGGAAACATGAGAGGAACTCCAGAGCTGGTGCCACCATTCCCAATGTGTACAAAATGTCTCAGTCCACACCAGAATAACCTGATTTCCCCGCACTGCCTCGACTTGCACATCGAGGATCGACTCTTACCACATTGGCACGTGTGACAGCCTTGTGGGAAACCCTCGTGGGAAAGCCTCCATATAATGCCCCAGATCCCTGTATCAAGGCAACGGGAAGCCTGCCATGGCTGCCTCAGGTCATGAGGAAAGCGGACCTTAACGTCCCCAATCGAGACTAGGACAGACTCCCCTGTGGTGCCTCCAGAAGTACCCCACCTTCCATGTCAGCACTGGAGAGTATCCTCGGTTCCGTCATAAATTCCACATGAGGACTTAGGCCCCGGTACCGACTGCAGAGGATTCCCGACAGGCCGCTCACAACTCGCATGGAAACTGGCTTTTCCTGAGGCCACAAGGGAGGGTCCCAGAGGTCAATGTCGTAGTTCGAGAAGGTCCCGCCACAACTCGAGAAAATCCACGAGGTTCTCCCCTCCAGGTGAAATGAGGCCCGTTTCCGCTGAGGCGTCTCTAGGCAAATCACACCTTCCCTCTTGATCTTCGAAAGGGTCCTTCACACTCTTGCTGCAACTCAAGAAGTTCCCGTACATACCGGCCTCCACTCGAGAGGAACTCCGAGGGTCCCGCCCACATCAAGAGGAGCCCCGTGTCCTCCTCATAGCTCCAGATGAGGGTTCCATTCCCTGCTTCATCGGGAAAGGATTCCCGGCTTTCCTGGCGCATCTCGGAGGAGGCGCTCTCCACAGGAAATTCGAGAGGAACTCCAGCGGTGGTATCACCATTCCCAATGTGCACAAAATGTCTCAGTCCACTGCATAAGAAACTGATTTCCCTGCACTGCGTCGACTTGCACACCGAGGATTGACTCACAACACAGAGGCACGTGTGACAGCCCTGTGGGAAACCCTCGTGGGAAAGCCTCCATGGAATGCCGCAGATGCCTGTATCAAGGCGATGGGATGCCTGTCGTGGCTGCTCCAGCTCGTGAGGAATGCGCACGTGCATGTCCCCTCTCGAGACTAGAACAGACTCCCCTATGGTTGCCTCCGGAAGTACCCCAAGATCCATGTCAGCAGTGGAGAGGAATCCTCAGGTTCCGACATAGACTCCAGACGAGGACTTAGGCCATGACAAGGAATGCAGAGGTTTCCCGACATTCCGCTCGCAACTAGCATGGTGACTGGCCTTTCCTGAGGCCACAAGGGAGGGTCCCAGAGATCAAATTCGTAAATCGAGAAGGTCCCGCCACAACTCGTGAAAATCCACGAGGTTCTCCCCTCCAGGCTAGATGAGGCCCTTTTCCGCTGAGGCGTCTCGAGGTAAATCACACCTTCCCTCTTGAACTTCGAAAGGGACTTTCACACCCTTGTTGCAACTCAAGAAGTTCCCGTACAAACCCGCCTCCACTCGAGAGGAACCGCGAGGGTCCCGCCGAAATCAAGAGGAGCCCCGTTTCCTCCTCATAGCTGTAGATGAGGGTTCCATTCCCTGCTTCTTCGGGAAAGGATTCCTGCCTTTCCTGGCGCATCTCGGAGGAGGCGCTCTCCACAGGAAATTCGAGAGGAACTCCCGCGGTGGTACCACCATTCCCAATGTGCACAAAATTTTTCAGTCCACTCCAGAAGAACCTGATTTCCCTGCACTGCGTCGACTTGCACATCGAGGATCGACTCATACCGCAGTGGCACGTGTGACAGCACTGTGGGAAACCCTCGTGGTAAAGCCTCCATGGAATGCCGCAGATCCCTGTATCAAGGCGACGGGAAGCCTGCCGTGGCTGCTCCACCTGGTGAGGAATGCGGACGTGCATGTTCACACTCGAGACTAGGACAGACTGCCCTGTGGTTGCCTTCGGAATTACCCCAAGATCCATGTCAGCAGTGGAGAGGAATCCTCAGGTTCCATCATAGACTACAGACGAGGACTTAGGCCATGGCACGGAATGCAGAGGATTCCCGGTAGGCCGCTCGCAACTAGCATGGAGACTGGCCTTTCCTGAGGCCACAAGGGAGGATTCCAGAGGTCTACGTCGTAAATCTAGACGGTCCCGCCACAACTCGAGAAAATCCACGAGTTTCTCCCCTTCAGGTGAAATGAGGCCCGTTTCCGCTGAGGGGTCTCGAGGCAAATCACACCTTCCCTCTTGATCTTCGAAAGCGTCCTTCACATTCTTGCTGCAACTCAAGAAGTTCCCGTACATACCCGCCTCCACTCGAGAGGAACCCCGAGGGTCCCGCCCACATCAAGAGGAGCCCCGTTTCCTCCTCATAGCTCTAGATGAGGATTCCATTCCCTGATTCGTCGGAAAAGGATTCCCGATTTCCTGGCGCATCTCGGAGGAGGCGCTCTCCACAGGAAAGTCGAGAGGAATTCCAGGGGTCGTTCCACCATTCCCAATGTGCACAAAGTGTCTCAGTCACCTCCAGAAGAACCTGATTTCCCTGCACTGCCTAGACTTGCACGTCGAGGATCGACTCACACCACAGTGGCACGTGTGACAGCCCTGTGGGTAAACCTCGTCGGAAAGACTCCATGGAATGTCACAGATCCCTGTATCAAGGCGACGGGAAGCATGCCACGGCTGCTCCAGCTCGTGAGAAAAGCGGGCTTGCATGTCCCCACTCGAGATGAGGTCTGACTCCCCTGTGGAGCCTGAAGAAGTACCCCAAGATCCATGTCAGCACTGGAGAGGAATCCTCAGGTTCCGTCATAGACTCCACACGATGTCTTAGGCCTCGGCACCGACTGCAGAGGAATCCCGACAGGCCCCTCGCAAATCGCATGGAGAATGGCCTGTCCTGAGCCCACAAGGGAGGGTCCCAGAGGTCCCCATCGTAACTCTAGAAGGTCCCGACGCACTCGAGATAACCCACGTGGTTCTCCCCTCCAGGCGAGATGAGGCCCTTTTCCGCTGAGGCGTTACGATGCAAATCACACCTTCCCTCTTGAACTTTGAAAGGGTCCTTCACACCATTGCTGCAACTCAACAAGTTCCCCTACATACCCGCCTCCACTCGAGAGGAACACCGAGGGTTCCCCCCACATCAAGAGGAGCCCCTTTTCCTCCTCATAGCTCGAGATGAGGGTTCCTTTCCCTGCGTCGTCGGGAAAGGATTCCCGGCTTTCCTGGCGCATCTCAGAGGAGGCGCTCTCTACAGGAAATTCGAGAGGAACTCCAGGGGTCGTGCCACCATTCCCAATGTGCACAAAATATCTCAGTCCACTCCAAAAGAACCTGATTTCCTTACACTTGCTCAACATGCACGCTGAAGTCGACTCACACCACAGTGGCACGTCTGACAGCCGTGTCGGAAAGCCTCGTGGGAAAGCCTCCAAAGAATGCCACAGATCCCTGTATCAAGGGGACGGAAACCCTGCCACGGATGCTCCAGCTCGTGAGGAAAGCGGACGTGCATATCCCCACACGAGACCAGGACTGACTCCTCTGTGGAGCCTCCCAAAGTACCCCAAGATCCATGTCAGCCCTGGCGAGAAATCCTCAGGTTCTGTCATAGACTCCACACGAGGTCTTAGGCCCCGGCACCGACTGCAGAGGAATTCTGACAGGTCCCTTGCATCTCGCATGGAGACGGGCCTTTCTTGAGGGCACAGGATAGTGTCTCAGAGGTCTCCGTCGTAACTCGAGAAGATCCCGCCACAATTCAAGAAATTCCAGGAGTTTCCCCCCCCCCAAGGCGAGCTGAGGCCCTTTTCTGCTGAGGCGTCTCGAGGCAAATCACACCTTCCCTCTTGAACTTCGAAAGGGTCTTTCACACCCTTGCTGCAACTCAACTAGTGCCCCGACATACCTGCCTCCACTCGAGAGGAATACCGAGGTTGCCGCCCACATCAAGAGGAGCCCTGTTTCCTCCTCATAGCTCGAGCTGTGGGTTCCTTTCCCTGCTTCGTCGGGAAAGGATTCCTGGCTTTCCTTGCGCATCTCGGAGGAGGCGCTCTGCACAGGAAAGTCGAGAGAAACTCCATGGGCTGTGCCACAATTCCCAATGTGCACAAAATATCTCAGTCCCCTGCAGAAAAACCTGATTTCCCTGCACTGCCTCAACTTGCACGCCGAGAATCGACTCACACCACAGTGACACGTGTGACAGACCTGTCGGAAAGCCTCGTGGGAAAGCCTTGAAAGAATGCCACAGATCCCTGTATCAAGGCTAGAGGAAGCTTTCCACAGCTACTACAGCTCGTGAGGAAAGCGGACGTGCATGTCCCCACTCGAGATGAGGACTGACTTAACGATGGATCCTAAAGATGTACCCCAAGATCCATGTAAGCACTGGACAGAAATAAACAGGTTCGGTCATAGATTCCACACGAGGTCTTAGGCCCGGGCACCTACTGCAGAGGAATTCGGACTGGCCATTCGCAACTAGCATGGAGACAGGCCATCTTGAGGCCAAAAGGGAGGGTCCCAGACGTCCCCGTCGTAACTCGAGGAGGACCCCGTCCTAACTCGGGAAGGTCCCGCCGCAACTCGAGAAAATCCAGGAGGTTCTCCCCTCCAGGCGAGATGAGGCCCTTTCCCGCTGAGGCGTCTTGAGGAAAATCACACCTTCCCTCTTGAACTTCGAAAGGGTCTTTCACACCCTTGCTGCAAATCAAGAAGTTCCCCGACATACCTGCCTCCACTCGAGAGGAACACCGAGGGTCCCGCCCAGATCAAGAGGAGCCCCGTTTCCTCCTCATAGCTAGAGATGAGGGTTCCTTTCCCTGCTTCGTCGGCAAAGGATTCCCTGCTTTCCTGTCTCATCTCGGAGGAGGCGCTCTCCACAGGAAAGTCAGGAGGAAATCCGGGGGTCGTGCCACCATTCAAAATGTGCACAAAATGTCCCGTCCACTCCAGAAGAACCTGATTTCCTTGCACTTGCTCGACATTCATGGTGAGGATCGACTCACACCACAGTGGCACGTGTGACAGTCCTGTGGGAAACCCTCGTGGGAAAGCCTCCATGGAATGCCACAGATCATTTTATCAAGGCGACGGGAAGCCTGCCAAGGCTGCTCCAGCTTGTGAGGAAAGCGGACGTGCATGTCCCCACTCGAGACGAGGACTGACTCCCCTGTGGAGAATTCAGAAGTACCCAAAGATCCATGTCAGCAATGGAGGGGAAACCTCAGTTTCCGTCATAGATTCCACACGAGGACATAGGCCCCGGCACCGACTGCAGAGGAATCCCGACAGGCCCCTCGCAACTCGCATGGAGACAGGCCTTTCGTGAGGCCACAAGGGAGGGACCCAGAGGTCCTTGTCGTAACTGGAGAAGGTCCTGCCGCAACTCGAGAAACTCCAGGAGGTTCTCCCCTCCAGGCGAGATGAGGCTCTTTTCCGCTGAGGCGTCTCGAGGCAAATCACACCTTCCCTCTTGAACTTCGAAAGTGTCTTTCACACCCTTGCTGCAAATCAAGAAGTTCCCCGACATACCTGCCTCCACTCGAGAGGAACACCGAGGGTCCCGCCCACATCAAGAGGTGCCCCGTTTCCTCCTCATAGCTCGATATTAGGGTTCCTTTCCCTGCTTCGTCGGGAAAGGATTCCCGGCTTTCCTGGCGCATCTCGGAGGAGGCGCTCTCCACAGGAAAGTCGAGAGGAACTCCAGGGGTCGTGCCACCATTACCAATGTCCAGAAAATGTCTCAGTCCACTGCAGAAGAAACTGATTCACCTGCACTTCCTCGACATGCACGACTAGGATCGACAGACACCACAGTGGCACATGTGACAGCCCTGTCTGAAAGCCTCGTGGGAAGGCCTCCAAAGAATGCCAGAGATCGCTTTATCAAGGTGAGTGAATGACTGCCACGGCTGCTCCAGCTCGTGAGGAAAGCGGACGTGCATGTCCCCACTCAAGACGAGGACTGACTCCCCTGTAGAGTCTCCAGAAGTACCCCAAGATCCATGTCACCACTGGAGAGGAAACCTCAGGTTCCGTCATAGACCCCACACGAGGTCTTAGGCCCTGGCACCGACTGCAGAACAATCCCGACATGCTCCTCGCAGGTCGCATGGAGACTAGCCTTTCCTGAGGCCACAAGGGAGGGTCCCAGAGGTCCCTGTCATAACTCGAGGAGGTCCTGCCGCTACTCGAGACAATCCAGGAGGTTCTCCCTCCAGGCGATATGAGGCCCTTTTCCGCTGAGGCGACTCGAGGCAAATCACACCTTCTC
>NW_024070835.1:0-9730 GCF_014754425.2 Oryx dammah
TAGAGTCTTCTCTTGTGTTGTTGGAAGAGGGTGTTTGCTATGACCAGTGCGTTCTCTTGGCAAAACTCTATTAGCCTTTGCCCTGCTTCATTCTGTATTCCAAGGCCAAATTTGCCTGTTACCCCAGGTGTTTCTTGACTTCCTACTTTTGCATTCCAGTCCCCTATCATGAAAAGGACATCTTTTTTAGGTGTTAGTTCTAAAAGGTCTTGGAGGTCTTCATAGAACCGTTCAACTTCAGCTTCTTCAGCATTACTGGTTGGGGCATAGACTTGGATCACCGTGATATTGAATGGTTTGCCTTGGAAACAAACAGAGATCATTCTGTCATTTTTGAGATTGCATCCAAGTACTGCATTTCGGACTGTTTTGTTGACCATGATGGCTACTCCATTTCTTCTAAGGGATTCCTGCACACAGTAGTAGATATAATGGTCATATGAGTTAAATTCACCCATTCCAGTCCATTTTAGTTCACTGGTTCCTAGAATTTCAACGTTCACTCTTTCCATCTCCTGTTTGACCACTTCCAATTTGCCTTGATTCATGGACCTGACATTCCAGGTTCCTATGCAGTATTGCTCTTTACAGCATCGGACCTTGCTTCTATCACCGGTCACATCCACAACTGGGTATTGTTTTTGCTTTGGCGCCATCCCTTCATTCTTTCTGGAGTTATTTCTCTACTGATCTCCAGTAGCATATTGGGAACCTACTGACCTGGGGAGTTCCTTTTTCAGTATCCTATCATTTTGCCTTTTCATACTATTCATGGGGCTCTCAAGGCAAAACCCCTAGTACACACCAATCCCAGGGACTGCTAAAGCCTCAAGGCAGGGTACCATATAACGGATTTAGCATCAGCTATTGGGCAACAGAAGCAGCTAGATCAGCCGTGATGAGAGGGACATTGTACAGCTGGACCCATGTAGACACTAAGGTGGCCAAGCGCAGAGGCTGCCCTCCTCAGGAAGGGACTCCCGATGTATCTATTCGTTTAGTGTCCCTTCTGCTGGAGACAGCCTCTGCTGGGCACTGACTTGACATACAAGAGTCACCCATGGTGTTCACTCCTGAGATTCACACGCACACCCCTCTGTCTCCAGTCTTCCCATTTTATTTCCTCCAGTTCCCTGATCAGAGAAGCTTGCATTAGTGCCTAAACCTGGGGTGGAATTCTCCCATCCTCTAGCCCCACAAACCTGCCAGCCTTCCAAAAAATTTGCTGAATGGATTGTAGTGGTATTCCCAAGAGCGGCATATGTCCCCTCCAATATCCGGAGTTTCATCCAGCAGGTGGCTCTGTCTCTGTGGTAAGGACTCCAAAGTGAATAAGTTGCCTTTACCTTAGAGGATACTTTCCAGCCTACTCTGGATCATTAGACCCCTAAAACTTCACCAAAGTTGCATCCCCCTGAATCTTTATAAGATCTGCTTCCAACTTCTGGAGCCTGTAAGTCTTACCTGGACAACCAGAGGGATTGCCGCTTCCAGCACACTGGGTCTAACTAGGAAAGTTTCATCCATGTGCTGAACAAGCGTGGCCAAGGTTCCTGAGGATGATACTGTGACAGGTATCAGAGACTTAACACAATCTTACATAATAGCTCCAATCTCATGTTCTCACTTCCCTAAGCCCTCTAAGCTATTACTTAATACTCTAGCAAGACAATCGCAGTGCCTGCATCTTGTTTACATCATGCTCAAGACTTGCAGAGCCCTTCCCACCCCCTTGAAAACTTGGGGAGACTGGGGTGGGTTAGCAGGTTTACAAAAAAGACACAAAGCAGTGTGCTAAAATAATTTCTAAGTGTCCTCGCCAGGAAGTCTAATCCTGGCATGTGGGAGCATTCTTGCAAACTCATAAACTCAATTCAGTATCTTCAAGGTTCACGCCCACACATTTCACTCTGTCATTGGGAAATACCTACTGGCCAGGATCTATCACTGTGTTGGTGAGGAGTTTATTTGTTCCCAGGGCAGGAACTTTATTTTCCTCCTTAGGCTCTGCTGAGACCTGGCCCCAGTTAGTAATCTAGAGGAAATAAGGCGAGATAAAGACACATCTTGAGGACAAGTGTCCCCTTGTAAGACATCCACCCCCAGTAAAGTCTTCCCATCTCTGGGTACCAGCATCTAAAAGGGTTACCTCTCTATGCTCAGAGCATTCTGGGAAACCTAGGTGCTCACGTTTAAACTCATCCAGCCAAATGTGCCCATTCTAGGCCACAGGACGCCAGCACTTTCCTGTCAAGGTCCTGATGTTAGCATAGAAAGCATACTCAGGGCGTTCCCTCTGCAGCACTGGCACGTATCTGCCAGATGTCAGTACAAGATGCTGGTTAAATTCGAATTTCACATAAACAGCAAATAATATTTTAGTATAAGTGTGTATGCTCCATGAAACACTTAGAACAAGCTGATGCAAAAGAAATTGTTCCTTGTTTATCTAAAATTCAAATTTAGCTGGGCATCCTGTGTTTTATCTGGAACCCATATAGTGGCAACTCCACAGTTAAATTCTGCCTGATTATCAGCACAGTCTGCCCGTAGGTGGCAGGAAACGTGGGTTTCTGCAAACACTGCCATGATCAACATTCCAGCTTTCATGTTGAGCCCTGAGGACAGAGACCCAAGCCTGCTGCTCTGTTTCACAAGGATGTTGGGTTTTTATTACAGTTTTTAAATGACTTTGAACCTGAACATTCTAATCAAGTGTCTCCAGAAACCTGAAATAACACTTACAAAGCTAATTTCAAAACCAGTGACCTAGCTTGGCCCCTAAAGCAGGTAGAATTTGAGCCAGTTTGGAAGGTGAAGGAGAAAAAAAGGAAAGGCATGAAAGCCCAGTTTGACATCAAGTTTCCACCCCGAATGGAAGACGTAGCTTATACTCCAGGAAACAAGCAAGCCCGTGAGGCTTCATGGGGTCAGGAAGCTGGGAACTGTAAGTGGGTGTGGGGTTCAGGGAGGATGTGGGGAACTGGACAGTTATCACGAGGGTGGCAGAGAGCAGAGGGCTGGGGGAGAGGGAGGGGAGGCTCCGTGGGCTGGGTGGGGTGGGGGCGCATTTCTTAGCTGGCAGCGGGCTTTGGCCACGGGGCGAGGCACTGCTGGAAGGCACTCCTGTTCTGGGTCATGTTCCAGCTGGCACTGACCCCCAAGCCCTGTCCTGGCACCAGACAGAGAGGGTGAGGGTGGAGGCAGCTCCAGTGAGAGGTCTTGTGACCAACTTCCCCGCAGGGAAGGTCATTAGCAACACTGCAAATATTCTGGAACATTCGTCCGAGAGTTGAACGTGAAGTGCCACTCATACGCTGTTGAAGCTGAAATCAGGTCGTTCTGGGACTCAAGGGCCTGAGTGCCGGGTTCACGGGAAGGAACTGACATGGTCACACCGTGATGTGGGGACCTGGGCCTGGGAGTGAAGAGGGCAGGATGCCCTCGGGGGCTCACCTGGCCGCTGCCCTCTGTGGGCCCTGGCAGGTAACCACCAGAGGGGCTCCGGGTTTGCGTTTCCAGGTCTGCTCGTCACAGCTTCTCTGCTCCTGGCTCTGGGGCACTAACTGAGCAGGTCACTTCCTCTGTAGGGAAAGTCTGCCCCCTGGCCAGGGGGAAGTCTAGGCTTTGAGACACTCAGACCTGGGCTTGAATCTGATCTCCTATCTCTAACTGCATGAACTTGAACTAGCGTCTTAGCTTCCTGACCTGCACAATCCAACTAAGTCAGGCACCTGTGTAATACAATACACAGTGTAAAAGTCAGGCACCCAACGCAATTGAAATTATATGTCAGGCACCCAGACGGTGCTCACTGGGCACGCAGTAGGTCTTCAGGCCAGGTCCCTCCATGCTCCTCCCCTTCATAAGCATGACTACGATTTCCAGAAGGGAGGTCTTCTGAGAACAGAGCATAAAACTTAATTGCCTCAGTTTCTCTCTTTCAGTTTGAACCTTTTCTGCTCAGTTTCTGAATCCTTCACGGTGAAAGCTCCTGGTTCAGCTATTTTAGGGAAAGGCAAGGGCCCACCAGCCTCACATGACCTGACGCTTCCAAAACCCCCAAAACCTGCATGGTCTGATGGCTTTAGAGTCAAGGGTTTCATTCCTCAGGAGATTTCTGCTTCTTCTTGGCTGGCTTGGCTGGCTAATTAGAGCTCCTTCTCAGCACTTATCAAAATCAATCCCTCATGTGTTCAGATAAGGGAGAAGCAATCTGCCAAAACAAGCACTTGTACATGGGGTAGAAACAGGCAAATGAATCCCCTGCAGGTTTGAGGAGACAGGGGCTGTTCGCGCCCTCCAACACATCCTTCCAGGGAGAAAATGCAAGGAGGATCTCAGGCCAAGACAGGGGATGGGCTGAGCTGAGCTGGGGGGTTGGGCAATGGAGGGTGAGAGAAAGAGGGGAATGACAGCCCCAGAAGGTCTCCCTCTTCCATCCCTGCCACCCGCCTTCCCACCGTCCTTCTTCCCAACTGACCCTTCTCCCTGGAAAATCCTGTGAGCTCAGTCCACCAGGGCAGTGGGGGCAGGACTGTGTTTGGAAAATGCTCATCAGTCAAAGTGAAAATCAAGAGCATCCTCAAAATATGCAATTATGGTTATCAAGCAGCATTTATTCAACAAGTAGTTCTCAAAGGCCAGCCATGTGCCAAGCACCACGTACTTCAGCAAGAGTATCCCACAGTCCTGGGACTCCCAGAGCTGTGTGACTTTGGGTATAGGCCATACCCTCTCTGATCACCAGTTTTCTCATCTGTAAGAGACAGGATTGAACCACACAGACTTCCGAAAAGGAAGGTAGCCCCATGTACGGCCTCAGTTACAGAAAGTGAATATCCCAGACCTGGAGCTCCCAGAGCTTAGAGCAGGGGAGCAAAGATGTTACCAGACCATCTCACAAATGTGGTGGGTAAACCAGGAGACTGATTCTGCAAGAACGGGTTGGGGGAAAAATGGGGAGTCTCCTAGTGGGGAGAGTTGGACAGTCAGGAAATGCTTTTCTGAGGGAAGGACAGCTGAGCTGAGACCTTAATGGGGTGGGTCTTACACGAGCAAGCAAGTGGGGCAGGGGCGTCATTTCAAAAAGGACTGGATCCCAGAGCTAGAGGGAAGGAGGGCAGGGGCTGAGAGAGCAGCCGGGCGCTTCCCTGGGGTGGTTCTGACCCAAGACACACAGCTCAGGGGTCACTGTGTGCACTGCGCCGAGAGGAGGGCAGTCACGGGGCCCTGTGCACCGAAGAGCTGGCGGAAGCGGGTCAGGCGACACCTCCTCCAAGGCCCAAGGGTTCCCCGCCCAGAAGAACAAGCACAAGGCCAGGGGAACGCTTTCCAAAGCAGGACTCGCCTCAGTTTTTCAGATTTATAAAAGAAAGGAAATTATTCAGTATCTGATGCAAATGCATTTTCTTCTGTAAAATTTTTATTGGTGTATAGTTGATTTACAAGGTCGCATTGGTCTCCAATGTACAGCAAGTGAATGAGTCAAACATGTGCACGTATCCCCTCTTTTTTAGATTCTTTTCCCATATAGGTCATTACAGAGTATTGAGCAGAGTTCCCCGCGCTGCAGAGAAGGCCCTTATCAGTCGCCTATATTGTATATAGTATTGCGTACGTGTCGATCCCAGCCTCCCAATTTATCCCTCCCACTCCCTGCTTTCTCCCCTGGTAACCATAAGTTTGTTTTCTACATCTGGGACTCTATTTCTGTTTTGCAAATAAGTTCATTTGCACCATTCAAAGCTGAACACCGAATAATTGAATGCTTTTGAACTGTGGTGTTGAAAAGACTCCTGAGAGTCCCTTGGACAGCAAGGAGATCAAACCAGTCCATCCTAAAGGAAATCAGTCCTGAATATTCACTGGAAGGACTGATACTGAAGCTGAAGCTCCAATACTTTCGCCAACTGATGAAAAGAACTGATTCATTGGAAAAGACCCCGATGCTGGGAAAGATTGAAGGCAGGAGGAGAAGGGGACAACAGAGGATGAGATGGTTGGATGGCATCACTGACTCGACGGACATGAGTTTGAGCAAGCTCCAGGAGTTGGTGAAGGACAGGGAAGCCTGGCATGCTGCAGTCCACGGGGCCACAGAGTTGGACACGACTGAGCAACTGAACTATACCATTTAAATGTATTTTCTTTTAAATTATAGTTTACAGAGTGGCTTCCCGAGTGGCTCAGATGGTAAAGCATCTGCCCGCTATACGGAGACCCGGGCTCTATCCCTGGGTCGGGAAGATCCCCTGGAAAAGGAAATGGCAACCCACTCGAGTACTCTTGCCTGGAAAATCCCAAGGACGGAGGAGCCTGGTAGGCTACGGTCCAAGGGGTCGCGGAGTCGGACATGACTGAGCAACTTCACTGATCGTTTTCAGAACATGACTGGGATTGGGGGTGATACTCTACATGTGTTCAGCTTTCTGGGTGTTCATCTCAAAAATCCAGATGTTCCTGGAGGCCCAGAAGCAAACCAGCCCAGCAGATTCAGACAGGGGAGAAGGCAGAGTGGACTGAACTGCTGCCTGCTGCTGCAGTTGAAGAGGACCCAGGGAAGGTGGTGGACAGGGGACCACAGACCTTTCAGCATGAACCCTGCACCTGCCTTCTTGGGGGAAGCTGGCACTTCCAGACACTGTAGGATGTTCTCCCGCAGGCCAGGGTCCTCCTCTCCCCGGAGTCCCCTCTTCACCACAAGAGATAAAGAGAGTCCTAGCCCAGCCTTCAAAGGGGCTTGCCCGCCCAGCTTCCCCCGGAGATGGGGATATTAAAGGGCCTTCCCCTGGGACCCCCCTTCCCTGATGATCTTCCTGATGGCATGGACGAGACAGCCACCCCGCCTTGCTTGTCCTGTCCACTTCAAATCTCAGAGAAGCCAGCGTCTCCAGCCACTTTGAGACAAGGAGGTGGGGAGGGGCCCTCTACTGCCCTCTGGTGTCCACCCAGCAGGCCGCCTTCTTGAGGGTCTGCGATGGCTTTGCAAAAGCCTCCCTGTCATGGAGGCGAGCCTCCCTTACTCCCTGGATAACCTTGGGTGTGCCACGCCTGTCTGAGCATCAGCTTTCTCTAAGAGGCAGGACTGGACCACAGAGTCTACAAAAAGAGAGCCAGCTTCAAGCAAGTGAGCAAGGAAGGGCAGAGACAGGGCAGAGGCAAAAAGTCAGGGTGCCAGAGAGCACCACCAGGGCCCACGCAGGCCCCTGAGAAGCTCGGAAGTGGAGGAGGGCACCAGGGCCCCAAAGATAAGAGCAGAGCAAGAGTGCTAGGAGGAGGAGAAACAATCCACCCCAAGACCCTAGCAGGGGGCCACCAGGCTCATCTCCTGGCTCCCCTGTCCTCTGTCCCCTCCCTTTCCCCCTAAAGAGCTACATTAAGAAATCAAGACATGCGGAACCGAATCCTTCAAAATTAAGGATGTTGTGAGACAAATGACAAAACTGGAAAGGGTTCTCAAGATTATACACAGCAACACATCATTTACTGGGTTGGATGAGTGGACTGAAATTGTGTTGATTATCCTTGTTTGTATAACACACACTGAAGCATCAGGTCAGCAACTTACACATTGGAGGGAGGAGTTCTTTGTATAATACTTGTACATTTTTGTTATTTTGAGATTGTTTCAACAACTTAAACTTTTTAAATTCTAGTCTAGAATTTTCTCTTAAAAATTGCATATGTCCTTTGACTCAGCAATTCAATTTTAGGACTTTGTTGGATAGATATAATTGTTTTCATTTGTGTGTAGAATGATACATATGTATGTATATTTATACTTATATATCACTTTTATAATCACATATAATTACATTTATATATCACTTATATATCACAAGATTCTTCTTACTTTGGCATGGCTAGCTGTCAGTTTAAAACATTTAATAGATACTTATAACAAATAGAGCATCCCTGTTGATGGATTTAGGACACTGGGGTGATTCACTGTCTCCAGCTAACTCAGTCGAAAGCAAGAACTCCTAAGAAGACAATACTTCCTCAGATCTCAGTGATGCTTTATTGCAACTGCGCTAAGTACGGTTATCATCTTGATTTTACACACTTTCATCAGCCTTTTTGGAGAAGGAAATGGCAACCCACTCCACTATTCTTGCCTGGAGAATCCCATGGACAAAGGAGCCTGGTGAGCTACAGTCCATGGGGTCACAAAGAATCGGACATGACTGAGCGACTAACACACACATATATCACCTTAAACACGTGTATGTCAATAATATTAAGTGTTATCTGCAATATATTTATGGCAGAAATAATTTAAATAGCAGAAAACCCAAAGTTAACAGTCCATCAATAGGACAGTAGTGAAATAATGACCTTAAACTCACAGCAGTGGATATTCTGTGACCATTCAGTTCAGTTCAGTTCAGTCACTCAGTCGTGTCTGACTCTTTGCGACCCCATGAATCGCAGCCCGCCAGGCCTCCCTGTCCATCACCATCTCCCAGAGTTCACTCAGACTCATGTCCATCGAGTCCATGATGCCATCCAGCCATCTCATCCTCTGTCGTCCCCTTCTCCTCCTGCCCCCAATCCCTCCCAGCATCAGAGTCTTTTCCAATGAGTCAACTCTTCGCATGAGGTGGCCAAAGTACTGGAGTTTCAGCTTTAGCATCATTCCTTCCAAAGAAATCCCAGGGCTGATCTCCTTCAGAATGGACTGGTTGGATCTCCTTGCAGTCCAAGGGACTCTCAAGAGTCTTCTCCAACACCACAGTTCAAAAGCATCAATTCTTCGGCACTCAGCCTTCTTCACAGTCCAACTCTCACATCCATACGTGACCACAGGAAAAACCATAGCCTTGATTAGACGGACCTTAGTCAGCAAAGCAATGTCTCTGCTTTTGAATATACTATCTAGGTTGGTCATAACTTTTCTTCCAAGGAGTAAGCGTCTTTTAATTTCATGGCTGCAGTCACCATCTGCAGTGATTTTGGAGCCCACAAAAATAAAGTCTGACACTGTTTTCCACTGTTTCCCCATCTATTTCCCATGAAGTGATGGGACCAGATGCCATGATCTTCGTTTTCTGAATGTTGAGCTTTAAGCCAACTTTTTCACTCTCCTCTTTCACTTTCATCAAGAGGCTTTTTAGCTCCTCTTCACTTTCTGCCATAAGGGTGGTGTCATCTGCATATCTGAGGTTATTGATATTTCTCCCGGCAATCTTGATTCCAGCTTGTGCTTCTTCCAGCCCAGCGTTTCTCATGATGTACTCTGCATAGAAGTTAAATAAGCAGGGTGACAATATACAGCCTTGACGTACTCCTTTTCCTATTTGGAACCAGTCTGTTGTTCCATGTCCAGTTCTAACTGTTGCTTCCTGACCTGCATACAGATTTCTCAACAGGCAGGTCAGGTGGTCTGGTATTCCCATCTCTCGAAGAATTTTCCATAGTTTATTGTGATCCACACAGTCAAAGGCTTTGGCATAGTCAATAAAGCAGAAATAGATGTTTTTCTGGAACTCTCTTGCTTTTTCCATGATCCAGCGGATGTTGGCAATTTGATCTCTGGTTCCTCTGCCTTTTCTAAAACCAGCTTGAACATCAGGGAGTTCACATATTGCTGAAGTCTGGCTTGGAGAATTTTGAGCATTACTTTACTAGCATGTGAGATGAGTGCAATTGTGTGGTAGTTTGAGCATTCTTTGGCATTGCCTTTCTTTGGGATTGGAATGAAAACTGACCTTTTCCAGTCCTGTGG
>NW_024070836.1:0-9728 GCF_014754425.2 Oryx dammah
CCACAGGACTGGAAAAGGTCAGTTTTCATTCCAATCCCAAAGAAAGGCAATGCCAAAGAATGCTCAAACTACCACACAATTGCACTCATCTCACATGCTAGTAAAGTAATGCTCAAAATTCTCCAAGCCAGACTTCAGCAATATGTGAACTCCCTGATGTTCAAGCTGGTTTTAGAAAAGGCAGAGGAACCAGAGATCAAATTGCCAACATCCGCTGGATCATGGAAAAAGCAAGAGAGTTCCAGAAAAACATCTATTTCTGCTTTATTGACTATGCCAAAGCCTTTGACTGTGTGGATCACAATAAACTATGGAAAATTCTTCGAGAGATGGGAATACCAGACCACCTGACCTGCCTGTTGAGAAATCTGTATGCAGGTCAGGAAGCAACAGTTAGAACTGGACATGGAACAACAGACTGGTTCCAAATAGGAAAAGGAGTACGTCAAGGCTGTATATTGTCACCCTGCTTATTTAACTTCTATGCAGAGTACATCATGAGAAACGCTGGGCTGGAAGAAGCACAAGCTGGAATCAAGATTGCCGGGAGAAATATCAATAACCTCAGATATGCAGATGACACCACCCTTATGGCAGAAAGTGAAGAGGAGCTAAAAAGCCTCTTGATGAAAGTGAAAGAGGAGAGTGAAAAAGTTGGCTTAAAGCTCAACATTCAGAAAACGAAGATCATGGCATCTGGTCCCATCACTTCATGGGAAATAGATGGGGAAACAGTGGAAAACAGTGTCAGACTTTATTTTTGTGGGCTCCAAAATCACTGCAGATGGTGACTGCAGCCATGAAATTAAAAGACGCTTACTCCTTGGAAGAAAAGTTATGACCAACCTAGATAGTATATTCAAAAGCAGAGACATTGCTTTGCTGACTAAGGTCCGTCTAATCAAGGCTATGGTTTTTCCTGTGGTCACGTATGGATGTGAGAGTTGGACTGTGAAGAAGGCTGAGTGCCGAAGAATTGATGCTTTTGAACTGTGGTGTTGGAGAAGACTCTTGAGAGTCCCTTGGACTGCAAGGAGATCCAACCAGTCCATTCTGAAGGAGATCAGCCCTGGGATTTCTTTGGAAGGAATGATGCTAAAGCTGAAACTCCAGTACTTTGGCCACCTCATGCGAAGAGTTGACTCATTGGAAAAGACTCTGATGCTGGGAGGGATTGGGGGCAGGAGGAGAAGGGGACGACAGAGGATGAGATGGCTGGATGGCATCATGGACTCGATGGACATGAGTCTGAGTGAACTCTGGGAGATGGTGATGGACAGGGAGGCCTGGCGGGCTGCGATTCATGGGGTCGCAAAGAGTCAGACACGACTGAGTGACTGAACTGAACTGAACTGAATGGTCACAGAATATCCACTGCTGTGAGTTTAAGGTCATTATTTCACTACTGTCCTATTGATGGACTGTTAACTTTGGGTTTTCTGCTATTTAAATTATTTCTGCCATAAATATATTGCAGATAACACTTAATATTATTGACATACACGTGTTTAAGGTGATATATGTGTGTGTTAGTCGCTCAGTCATGTCCGATTCTTTGTGACCCCATGGACTGTAGCTCACCAGGCTCCTTTGTCCATGGGATTCTCCAGGCAAGAATAGTGGAGTGGGTTGCCATTTCCTTCTCCAAAAAGGCTGATGAAAGTGTGTAAAATCAAGATGATAACCGTACTTAGCGCAGTTGCAATAAAGCATCACTGAGATCTGAGGAAGTATTGTCTTCTTAGGAGTTCTTGCTTTCGACTGAGTTAGCTTGAGACAGTGAATCACCCCAGTGTCCTAAATCCATCAACAGGGATGCTCTATTTGTTATAAGTATCTATTAAATGTTTTAAACTGACAGCTAGCCATGCCAAAGTAAGAAGAATCTTGTGATATATAAGTGATATATAAATGTAATTATATGTGATGTATAAAAGTGATATATAAGTATAAATATACATACATATGTATCATTCTACACACAAATGAAAACAATTATATCTATCCAACAAAGTCCTAAAATTGAATTGCTGAGTCAAAGGACATATGCAATTTTTAAGAGAAAATTCTAGACTAGAATTTAAAAAGTTTAAGTTGTTGAAACAATCTCAAAATAACAAAAATGTGTAAGTATTATACAAAGAACTCCTCCCTCCAATGTGTAAGTTGCTGACCTGATGCTTCAGTGTGTGTTATACAAACAAGGATAATCAACACAATTTCAGTCCACTCATCCAACCCAGTAAATGATGTGTTGCTGTGTATAATCTTGAGAACCCTTTCCAGTTTTGTCATTTGTCTCACAACATCCTTAATTTTGAAGGATTCGGTTCCGCATGTCTTGATTTCTTAATGTAGCTCTTTAGGGGGAAAGGGAGGGGACAGAGGACAGGGGAGCCAGGAGATGAGCCTGGTGGCCCCCTGCTAGGGTCTTGGGGTGGATTGTTTCTCCTCCTCCTAGCACTCTTGCTCTGCTCTTATCTTTGGGGCCCTGGTGCCCTCCTCCACTTCCGAGCTTCTCAGGGGCCTGCGTGGGCCCTGGTGGTGCTCTCTGGCACCCTGACTTTTTGCCTCTGCCCTGTCTCTGCCCTTCCTTGCTCACTTGCTTGAAGCTGGCTCTCTTTTTGTAGACTCTGTGGTCCAGTCCTGCCTCTTAGAGAAAGCTGATGCTCAGACAGGCGTGGCACACCCAAGGTTATCCAGGGAGTAAGGGAGGCTCGCCTCCATGACAGGGAGGCTTTTGCAAAGCCATCGCAGACCCTCAAGAAGGCGGCCTGCTGGGTGGACACCAGAGGGCAGTAGAGGGCCCCTCCCCACCTCCTTGTCTCAAAGTGGCTGGAGACGCTGGCTTCTCTGAGATTTGAAGTGGACAGGACAAGCAAGGCGGGGTGGCTGTCTCGTCCATGCCATCAGGAAGATCATCAGGGAAGGGGGGTCCCAGGGGAAGGCCCTTTAATATCCCCATCTCCGGGGTAAGCTGGGCGGGCAAGTCCCTTTGAAGGCTGGGCTAGGACTCTCTTTATCTCTGGTGGTGAAGAGGGGACTCCGGGGAGAGGAGGACCCTGGCCTGCGGGAGAGCATCCTACAGTGTCTGGAAGTGCCAGCTTCCCCCAAGAAGGCAGGTGCAGGGTTCATGCTGAAAGGTCTGTGGTCCCCTGTCCACCACCTTCCCTGGGTCCTCTTCAACTGCAGCAGCAGGCAGCAGTTCAGTCCACTCTGCCTTCTCCCCTGTCTGAATCTGCTGGGCTGGTTTGCTTCTGGGCCTCCAGGAACATCTGGATTTTTGAGATGAACACCCAGAAAGCTGAACACATGTAGAGTATCACCCCCAATCCCAGTCATGTTCTGAAAACGATCAGTGAAGTTGCTCAGTCATGTCCGACTCCGCGACCCCTTGGACCGTAGCCTACCAGGCTCCTCCGTCCTTGGGATTTTCCAGGCAAGAGTACTCGAGTGGGTTGCCATTTCCTTTTCCAGGGGATCTTCCCGACCCAGGGATAGAGCCCGGGTCTCCGTATAGCGGGCAGATGCTTTACCATCTGAGCCACTCGGGAAGCCACTCTGTAAACTATAATTTAAAAGAAAATACATTTAAATGGTATAGTTCAGTTGCTCAGTCGTGTCCAACTCTGTGGCCCCGTGGACTGCAGCATGCCAGGCTTCCCTGTCCTTCACCAACTCCTGGAGCTTGCTCAAACTCATGTCCGTCGAGTCAGTGATGCCATCCAACCATCTCATCCTCTGTTGTCCCCTTCTCCTCCTGCCTTCAATCTTTCCCAGCATCGGGGTCTTTTCCAATGAATCAGTTCTTTTCATCAGTTGGCGAAAGTATTGGAGCTTCAGCTTCAGTATCAGTCCTTCCAGTGAATATTCAGGACTGATTTCCTTTAGGATGGACTGGTTTGATCTCCTTGCTGTCCAAGGGACTCTCAGGAGTCTTTTCAACACCACAGTTCAAAAGCATTCAATTATTCGGTGTTCAGCTTTGAATGGTGCAAATGAACTTATTTGCAAAACAGAAATAGAGTCCCAGATGTAGAAAACAAACTTATGGTTACCAGGGGAGAAAGCAGGGAGTGGGAGGGATAAATTGGGAGGCTGGGATCGACACGTACGCAATACTATATACAATATAGGCGACTGATAAGGGCCTTCTCTGCAGCGCGGGGAACTCTGCTCAATACTCTGTAATGACCTATATGGGAAAAGAATCTAAAAAAGAGGGGATACGTGCACATGTTTGACTCATTCACTTGCTGTACATTGGAGACCAATGCGACCTTGTAAATCAACTATACACCAATAAAAATTTTACAGAAGAAAATGCATTTGCATCAGATACTGAATAATTTCCTTTCTTTTATAAATCTGAAAAACTGAGGCGAGTCCTGCTTTGGAAAGCGTTCCCCTGGCCTTGTGCTTGTTCTTCTGGGCGGGGAACCCTTGGGCCTTGGAGGAGGTGTCGCCTGACCCGCTTCCGCCAGCTCTTCGGTGCACAGGGCCCCGTGACTGCCCTCCTCTCGGCGCAGTGCACACAGTGACCCCTGAGCTGTGTGTCTTGGGTCAGAACCACCCCAGGGAAGCGCCCGGCTGCTCTCTCAGCCCCTGCCCTCCTTCCCTCTAGCTCTGGGATCCAGTCCTTTTTGAAATGACGCCCCTGCCCCACTTGCTTGCTCGTGTAAGACCCACCCCATTAAGGTCTCAGCTCAGCTGTCCTTCCCTCAGAAAAGCATTTCCTGACTGTCCAACTCTCCCCACTAGGAGACTCCCCATTTTTCCCCCAACCCGTTCTTGCAGAATCAGTCTCCTGGTTTACCCACCACATTTGTGAGATGGTCTGGTAACATCTTTGCTCCCCTGCTCTAAGCTCTGGGAGCTCCAGGTCTGGGATATTCACTTTCTGTAACTGAGGCCGTACATGGGGCTACCTTCCTTTTCGGAAGTCTGTGTGGTTCAATCCTGTCTCTTACAGATGAGAAAACTGGTGATCAGAGAGGGTATGGCCTATACCCAAGGTCACACAGCTCTGGGAGTCCCAGGACTGTGGGATACTCTTGCTGAAGTACGTGGTGCTTGGCACATGGCAGGCCTTTGAGAACTACTTGTTGAATAAATGCTGCTTGATAACCATAATTGCATATTTTGAGGATGCTCTTGATTTTCACTTTGACTGATGAGCATTTTCCAAACACAGTCCTGCCCCCACTGCCCTGGTGGACTGAGCTCACAGGATTTTCCAGGGAGAAGGGTCAGTTGGGAAGAAGGACGGTGGGAAGGCGGGTGGCAGGGATGGAAGAGGGAGACCTTCTGGGGCTGTCATTCCCCTCTTTCTCTCACCCTCCATTGCCCAACCCCCCAGCTCAGCTCAGCCCATCCCCTGTCTTGGCCTGAGATCCTCCTTGCATTTTCTCCCTGGAAGGATGTGTTGGAGGGCGCGAACAGCCCCTGTCTCCTCAAACCTGCAGGGGATTCATTTGCCTGTTTCTACCCCATGTACAAGTGCTTGTTTTGGCAGATTGCTTCTCCCTTATCTGAACACATGAGGGATTGATTTTGATAAGTGCTGAGAAGGAGCTCTAATTAGCCAGCCAAGCCAGCCAAGAAGAAGCAGAAATCTCCTGAGGAATGAAACCCTTGACTCTAAAGCCATCAGACCATGCAGGTTTTGGGGGTTTTGGAAGCGTCAGGTCATGTGAGGCTGGTGGGCCCTTGCCTTTCCCTAAAATAGCTGAACCAGGAGCTTTCACCGTGAAGGATTCAGAAACTGAGCAGAAAAGGTTCAAACTGAAAGAGAGAAACTGAGGCAATTAAGTTTTATGCTCTGTTCTCAGAAGACCTCCCTTCTGGAAATCGTAGTCATGCTTATGAAGGGGAGGAGCATGGAGGGACCTGGCCTGAAGACCTACTGCGTGCCCAGTGAGCACCGTCTGGGTGCCTGACATATAATTTCAATTGCGTTGGGTGCCTGACTTTTACACTGTGTATTGTATTACACAGGTGCCTGACTTAGTTGGATTGTGCAGGTCAGGAAGCTAAGACGCTAGTTCAAGTTCATGCAGTTAGAGATAGGAGATCAGATTCAAGCCCAGGTCTGAGTGTCTCAAAGCCTAGACTTCCCCCTGGCCAGGGGGCAGACTTTCCCTACAGAGGAAGTGACCTGCTCAGTTAGTGCCCCAGAGCCAGGAGCAGAGAAGCTGTGACGAGCAGACCTGGAAACGCAAACCCGGAGCCCCTCTGGTGGTTACCTGCCAGGGCCCACAGAGGGCAGCGGCCAGGTGAGCCCCCGAGGGCATCCTGCCCTCTTCACTCCCAGGCCCAGGTCCCCACATCACGGTGTGACCATGTCAGTTCCTTCCCGTGAACCCGGCACTCAGGCCCTTGAGTCCCAGAACGACCTGATTTCAGCTTCAACAGCGTATGAGTGGCACTTCACGTTCAACTCTCGGACGAATGTTCCAGAATATTTGCAGTGTTGCTAATGACCTTCCCTGCGGGGAAGTTGGTCACAAGACCTCTCACTGGAGCTGCCTCCACCCTCACCCTCTCTGTCTGGTGCCAGGACAGGGCTTGGGGGTCAGTGCCAGCTGGAACATGACCCAGAACAGGAGTGCCTTCCAGCAGTGCCTCGCCCCGTGGCCAAAGCCCGCTGCCAGCTAAGAAATGCGCCCCCACCCCACCCAGCCCACGGAGCCTCCCCTCCCTCTCCCCCAGCCCTCTGCTCTCTGCCACCCTCGTGATAACTGTCCAGTTCCCCACATCCTCCCTGAACCCCACACCCACTTACAGTTCCCAGCTTCCTGACCCCATGAAGCCTCACGGGCTTGCTTGTTTCCTGGAGTATAAGCTACGTCTTCCATTCGGGGTGGAAACTTGATGTCAAACTGGGCTTTCATGCCTTTCCTTTTTTTCTCCTTCACTTTCCAAACTGGCTCAAATTCTACCTGCTTTAGGGGCCAAGCTAGGTCACTGGTTTTGAAATTAGCTTTGTAAGTGTTATTTCAGGTTTCTGGAGACACTTGATTAGAATGTTCAGGTTCAAAGTCATTTAAAAACTGTAATAAAAACCCAACATCCTTGTGAAACAGAGCAGCAGGCTTGGGTCTCTGTCCTCAGGGCTCGACATGAAAGCTGGAATGTTGATCATGGCAGTGTTTGCAGAAACCCACGTTTCCTGCCACCTACGGGCAGACTGTGCTGATAATCAGGCAGAATTTAACTGTGGAGTTGCCACTATATGGGTTCCAGATAAAACACAGGATGCCCAGCTAAATTTGAATTTTAGATAAACAAGGAACAATTTCTTTTGCATCAGCTTGTTCTAAGTGTTTCATGGAGCATACACACTTATACTAAAATATTATTTGCTGTTTATGTGAAATTCGAATTTAACCAGCATCTTGTACTGACATCTGGCAGATACGTGCCAGTGCTGCAGAGGGAACGCCCTGAGTATGCTTTCTATGCTAACATCAGGACCTTGACAGGAAAGTGCTGGCGTCCTGTGGCCTAGAATGGGGACATTTGGGTGGATGAGTTTAAACGTGAGCACCTAGGTTTCCCAGAATGCTCTGAGCATAGAGAGGTAACCCTTTTAGATGCTGGTACCCAGAGATGGGAAGACTTTACTGGGGGTGGATGTCTTACAAGGGGACACTTGTCCTCAAGATGTGTCTTTATCTCGCCTTATTTCCTCTAGATTACTAACTGGGGCCAGGTCTCAGCAGAGCCTAAGGAGGAAAATAAAGTTCCTGCCCTGGGAACAAATAAACTCCTCACCAACACAGTGATAGATCCTGGCCAGTAGGTATTTCCCAATGACAGAGTGAAATGTGTGGGCGTGAACCTTGAAGATACTGAATTGAGTTTATGAGTTTGCAAGAATGCTCCCACATGCCAGGATTAGACTTCCTGGCGAGGACACTTAGAAATTATTTTAGCACACTGCTTTGTGTCTTTTTTGTAAACCTGCTAACCCACCCCAGTCTCCCCAAGTTTTCAAGGGGGTGGGAAGGGCTCTGCAAGTCTTGAGCATGATGTAAACAAGATGCAGGCACTGCGATTGTCTTGCTAGAGTATTAAGTAATAGCTTAGAGGGCTTAGGGAAGTGAGAACATGAGATTGGAGCTATTATGTAAGATTGTGTTAAGTCTCTGATACCTGTCACAGTATCATCCTCAGGAACCTTGGCCACGCTTGTTCAGCACATGGATGAAACTTTCCTAGTTAGACCCAGTGTGCTGGAAGCGGCAATCCCTCTGGTTGTCCAGGTAAGACTTACAGGCTCCAGAAGTTGGAAGCAGATCTTATAAAGATTCAGGGGGATGCAACTTTGGTGAAGTTTTAGGGGTCTAATGATCCAGAGTAGGCTGGAAAGTATCCTCTAAGGTAAAGGCAACTTATTCACTTTGGAGTCCTTACCACAGAGACAGAGCCACCTGCTGGATGAAACTCCGGATATTGGAGGGGACATATGCCGCTCTTGGGAATACCACTACAATCCATTCAGCAAATTTTTTGGAAGGCTGGCAGGTTTGTGGGGCTAGAGGATGGGAGAATTCCACCCCAGGTTTAGGCACTAATGCAAGCTTCTCTGATCAGGGAACTGGAGGAAATAAAATGGGAAGACTGGAGACAGAGGGGTGTGCGTGTGAATCTCAGGAGTGAACACCATGGGTGACTCTTGTATGTCAAGTCAGTGCCCAGCAGAGGCTGTCTCCAGCAGAAGGGACACTAAACGAATAGATACATCGGGAGTCCCTTCCTGAGGAGGGCAGCCTCTGCGCTTGGCCACCTTAGTGTCTACATGGGTCCAGCTGTACAATGTCCCTCTCATCACGGCTGATCTAGCTGCTTCTGTTGCCCAGTAGCTGATGCTAAATCCGTTATATGGTACCCTGCCTTGAGGCTTTAGCAGTCCCTGGGATTGGTGTGTACTAGGGGTTCTTGCCTTGAGAGCCCCATGAATAGTATGAAAAGGCAAAATGATAGGATACTGAAAAAGGAACTCCCCAGGTCAGTAGGTACCCAATATGCTACTGGAGATCAGTAGAGAAATAACTCCAGAAAGAATGAAGGGATGGCGCCAAAGCAAAAACAATACCCAGTTGTGGATGTGACCGGTGATAGAAGCAAGGTCCGATGCTGTAAAGAGCAATACTGCATAGGAACCTGGAATGTCAGGTCCATGAATCAAGGCAAATTGGAAGTGGTCAAACAGGAGATGGAAAGAGTGAACGTTGAAATTCTAGGAACCAGTGAACTAAAATGGACTGGAATGGGTGAATTTAACTCATATGACCATTATATCTACTACTGTGTGCAGGAATCCCTTAGAAGAAATGGAGTAGCCATCATGGTCAACAAAACAGTCCGAAATGCAGTACTTGGATGCAGTCTCAAAAATGACAGAATGATCTCTGTTTCCAAGGCAAACCATTCAATATCACAGTAATCCAAGTCTATACCCCAACCAGTAATGCTGAAGAAGCTGAAGTTGAACGGTTCTATGAAGACCTCCAAGACCTTTTAGAACTAACACCTAAAAAAGATGTCCTTTTCATGATAGGGGACTGGAATGCAAAAGTAGGAAGTCAAGAAACACCTGGGGTAACAGGCAAATTTGGCCTTGGAATACAGAATGAAGCAGGGCAAAGGCTAATAGAGTTTTGCCAAGAGAACGCACTGGTCATAGCAAACACCCTCTTCCAACAACACAAGAGAAGACTCTA
>NW_024070837.1:0-9725 GCF_014754425.2 Oryx dammah
TTGGCCACAGCAATCAGAGCAGAAAAAGAAATAAAACGAATCCAAATCAGAAAAGAAGTAAAACTCACCCTGTTTGGAGATGACATGATCCTCTACATAGAAAACCCTAAAGACTCCACTAGAAAATTACTAGAGCTAATCAATGAATACAGTAAAGTTGCAGGATATAAAATCAACACTCAGAAATCCCTTGCATTCCTATACACTAATAGTGAGAAAATGGAAAGAGAAATTAAGGAAACAATCCCATTCACCATTGCAACGAAAAGAATAAAATATTTAGGAATAGATCTCCCTAAAGAAACTAAAGACCTATATATAGAAAACTATAAAACACTGGTGAAAGAAATCAAAGAGGACACTAATAGATGGAGAAATATACCATGTTCATGGATCGGAAGAATCAATATAGTGAAAACGAGTATACTACACAAAGCAATCTATAGATTCAATGCAATCCCTATCAAGCTATCAACGGTATTTTTCACAGAGCTAGAACAAATAATTTCACAATTTGTATGGAAATATAAAAAACCTCGAATAGCCAAAGCAATCTTGAGAAAGAAGAATGGAACTGGAGGAACCAATCTGCCTGACTTCAGGCTCAACTACAAAGCCACAGTCATCAAGACAGTATGGTACTGGCACAAAGACAGAAATATAGATCAATGGAACAAAACAGAAAGCCCAGAGATAAATCCACACACCTATGGACACCTTATCTTTGACAAAGGAGGCAAGAATATACAAGGAGAAAAGATGCTCTCTTTAACAAGGGGTGCTGGGAAAACTGGTCAACCACTTGTAAAAGAATGAAACTAGAACACTTTCTAACACCATACACAAAAATAAACTCAAAATGGATTAAAGATCGAAACATAAGACCAGAAACTATAAAACTCCTGAAGGAGAACATAGGCAAAATACTCTCTGACACAAATCATCAGGATCTTCTTTGACCCACCTCCCAGAATATTGGAAATAAAAGCAAAAATAAACAAATGGGACCTAATTAAAATTAAAAGCTTCTGCACAACAAAGGAAACTATAAGCAAGGTGAAAAGTCAGCCTTCAGAATGGGAGAAAATAATAGCAAATGAAGCAACTGACAAAGAACTAATCTCAAAAATATGCAAGCAACTCCTGCAGCTCAACTCCAGAAAAATAAACAACCCAATCAAAAAATGGGCCAAAGAACTGAACAGACATTTCTCCAAAGAAGACATACAGATGGCTAACAAACACATGAAAAGATGCTCAGCATCACTCATTATCAAAGAAATGCAAATCAAAACCACAGTGAAGTACCATTTCACGCCAGTCAGAATGGCTGCGATCCAAAAGTCTACAAGCAATAAATGCTGGAGAGGTTGTAGAGAAAAGGGAACCCTCTTACACTGTTGGTGGGAATGCAAACTAGTACAGCCACTATGGAGAACAGTGTGGAGATTCCTTAAAAACCTGGAAATAGAACTGCTTTATGACCCAGCAATCCCACTGCTGGGCATACACACCGAGGGAACCAGAATTGAAGGAGACACATGTACCCCAATGTTCATTGCAGCACTGTTTATAATAGCCAGGACATGGAAGCAACCTAGATGTCCATCAGCAGATGAATGGATAAGAAAGCTGTGGTACATATACACAATGGAGTATTACTCAGCCATTAAAAAGAATACATTTGAATCAGTTCTAATGAGGTGGATGAAACTGGAGCCTATTATACAGAGTGAAGTAAGCCAGAAAGAAAAGCACCAATACAGTATCGTAGTGCATATATATGGAATTTAGAAAGTTGGTAATGATAACCCTGTATGCAAGACAGCAAAAGAGACACAGATGTATAGAACACTCTTTTGGACTCTGTGGGAGAGGGAGAGGGTGGGATGATTTGGGAGAATGGCATTGAAACATGTATAATATCACATAAGAAACGAATCGCCAGTCCAGGTTCGATGCAGGATACAGGATGCTTGGGGCTGGTGCACTGGGATGGCCCAGAGTGATGGTACAGGGAAGGAGGTGGGAGGGGGGTTCAGGATAGGGAACACATGTACACCCCCTGGCGGATACATGTTGATGTATGGCAAAACTGATACAATAGTGTAAAGTAATTAGCCTCCAATTAAAATAAATAAATTTATATTTTAAAAAAAGAAACTACTCAAACCAATAAAGGAATACAATGACCTTCAACTAAGGGCATGAAACACAAACTCCAGGAGATCGTGAAGGACAGGGATACCTGGTGTGTTGCAGTCCATGGGGTTGCAAAGAGTCAGACATGACTTGGTGTCTAAACAAAAATAACAACATAGTCCGAGCAGTACATACATCAAAGCAAGAAGATGGCGCCCACATTTTCTACCTTTGGAATCAATGTTTAGGAAAAGCTAAAAAGACTCAATTATGGTTACAAAATATACTGCAATTTTTACCTAATTGGCAATATGTATGCAAAGAAACAGGGACAGCTGCTAGGAGATGGAAAGTGGAGGAAAGGGAAAGTGAAAGACAAAAAGATTAATGATGGTCAAAATTGAGAAAATAAAAGACACTGAATAATGAATAGAAGTGAGAATACATAATTTGTGTAGAAATATAGACTCACTACTGCTCAGCAGTACAAAATCAAAATTTTATACAAAGTACAAAATCAAAAAAAATTTTGTACAAAGTACAAAATCAAAAACAAAAATTTTAGTTTTTTCTAAAATTGATCTAATATTTCTATCAAAGCTCCTGTTAAACTCAGTGCTAATTTAAACTTGTTTCTTTTAAATAATTCAGTTTATTTCTTCCCTCTCATTTACTTTCCTTCCCTCCAAGCCTAACTTGATATGGAATCTTGTAGGAGAAGGTGGTGTCAGCTCCTAGGTCACCGGGCCTCCCCAGTGCTGTCCCCTACTCGTCTGGGCACTCATTGACTTCCCCTGTTAACATCTGCAGCAAAGAACTGTGTTTTGTTCTCTAGGCTCTGTCAGGCCTGATGAGCTTGCCTTTTTGACCTAACTGTGCCTTGGCTCTCGCTGGATGCCCCCTCCTTCATGTCTCAGCAAAGACCCCCTTCAGCACCTTCCTTAGTTCACACTCAAACCTTCCTGCTGTGGCCCCAGAAGCAGGCCAGCTGCTTTCCATCTCAGCTACTCCCCTGTCCCCAGGAGATTAGAGGAATTTATGAATCGATTCAATATCACAAAGCCACAAATTACATTCTTTCTCTCTGTAACCACATGAAGCCTCCACATGTATCCTTCAGGGTCTGTGCACAAATATGTTTCTGCAGACCTCACTCTCTGGCTTTCCCTCAACCACACAGGTCTCCACCCCCCATCCCCAGGGCCAGAAGCTAGGGGAACTCATGTAAACAGGTGTTTCTACTGCCTCTCTCCCTCTTCTCTTTCCCACAGTCCACTGACTACAAAGGGCTTTCATTTACTCCCCTTGTCTGGCATGCTTTCATCTACAATATATTCTCCATATTCCATTTGATTTCCACCCCTTGACTGATGATGATGGAACTGTTATAGGAGGGGAAAAGGGAATAAAAAGATATTATTTTAATGGTTTCAAAATAACTATCTACATAAATTTTAACCAATAGAGATAATAAAAAGATTGTTAAATGTACCTATTTTTGAGAAGGAAAAGAGCATGTGCCAAAAGAACTGAAATAAAATGCTTAAAAACATTGCTCTGGGTAAGAGAATTATAGGTGAGAAGGGAAGGGCTTTTTATTGTGAATCCTTGAGTACTACTCAACACACTATTTCACAATCCACGTTCTTATGTCTTTACCCCAATTATGCCATGAATTCATCAGGAATAGTTTCCAGCAGTTCAGCCTTCTTGCCATTCATTCTTAAAGTCACTCTCTTTGGTGGAGCAGGCTGGCACTTCAATTGAACTCAGAGACACATTTATTTGTCTTTATGATGACTTTCCTTCATATATTTTGGGAATCTATCTCTAATGTTAGAGGAATTAATATGCTCAGAATCTCCAAGAACCTTGCCTATAATTTGTTTAACATTATAAATCCTTCCGGCTTTACCAAGGTAATATTTATGGAGCAGATGTTGCAAGACTTTAAGAAAATAATCTTTCTAATGGTGGTGGTGTCTCCATCTATAAATGGGGATAACAGGGCAGGTTCAATAAGAGGAATTGGAGATACAAAGACACACAAAGCTAAATTCTTCCATCTAAATTTTTTGGGTGCATGACTAATTATTCAATATTTTTGAAATAAAAATTTAACCATAATATGCCTAAGGTATTTTTTCATTGTTATCCTGGTAAATAAGGAAAAATTTTAAATCACATTCAGGTATTCCTTATTTCAGAATGTATTCCTCTTATCATATTGTGCATTTTTATTTTGTGTACTTGTTTTGTTTTCTCATTCAGAAATACAATACTAAATTAAGTCATCTATCCAGAATAACCTCCCTATCATTATCCTTCTTCTATCATATGCTATTTTCAGGACATCTACCAAGTTTATTAATAACTGATTTAATCTTGCATAATATTTATTCTCTTCTTTAGTGTTTAATGCATATTTTGTTTCTATTTTTAATTTCCTAAGTTTTCTCATCTCCCCAGCTTGCTTTTTAACTTCCACCTTTTATATTAAATGGATACTTCCTCACTCTTTTCATAAAGTCTAATTCTTTAAAAAGTTTTTACTAACTCAATGCAGAAAGTTTTTAAATGTATTTCAATTTTTCCTATAATAAATCTTTTCCAAGTATATGTTTTTTCCACTTCTTCTAAATTATATTCCCTTTTAATGTTGAAAAGTATTTCCATACCCTCAGTTTGTTGAGGTGTTTTTTTCCTCTGTTGACTCATCCTAGAATATAGAGTGATTTATCCAGGCCAGATGTCAGCCATAAACAGGACAGAGGGCTCTTAGAACCATACAGTGACCACCTGGTTGCTATTAGAACCCTATTTCCAGATATAAAGTTTCAGTTGGAGACTAGTTGATAAAATTTCACTTTCCCAGGTCAGCAAGACTGGGAGCTTCAGAAAGTAATCAGAGCCTTTGAAGGGAAACTTAGTCTCTACAAGCCTGTCTCTCTCTTCAGTGAAATTGCAGCACTAATTTCTAACTTTGGTTTCCAACTTCTTTGGTTTCCAACTTTTTTGCTGTCCATCATTTACTGTCAATTCTGAGGTGTGATTCTACAGGTTCCTCTTTCTGGTTGTGACACTAGTCAGATCAAAACGGAGCTGCATCACCCCGCTGGACTCTGTGGTGGACCTCTGACCTCTTCTTTTTCATGCAGTGCCAAAAACATAGTTCTATCCTCAGTCCTTTGACCTCCCTTGTGCTTTTATTTTAGGAGATTTTTCTCTCTTTCAAACAAGAAAAAATAAATCACATTTCCATTAAAAAGTTCACAGAGTATTATAAAATTTTACAGAAGATACAATTTATTTTTTCCCTACATATTTTATTAAATTTATGTTTACCCCCTTCCAAAATTAAGTAGTCTGTAGGAAAAAAAATAGCCTAGAAATTTTATTACAGTATTCTAAATATTCAAGTACCAATGAAGTGTGTATGTCCATCACCCAGTTATGTCTGACTCTTTGTGACCCCATGAACTGTAGCCCACCAGGCTCCTGTGTCCATGGGATTCTCCAGGCAAGAATACTGGAGTGGGTTGCCATTTCCTTCTCCAGGGGATCTTCCCAACCCAGGGATCAAACCTGGCTCTCTGGCATTGCAGACAGATTTTTTACTGTCTGAGCCACCAAGGAAGCCCCAAGTACCAATAAAGAGTGAATATATAAGGGATGCATGAAACATTTGCCTTTGGCTCGTAAGTTCTACACTTTACTTAATCATCTTGGTCCTTCCTGGTTTTGCTTGCACTGACCCATTTCCTGCTGCTTTCCTTGCCTGCCTCTGTATCATGGGGTGAGGTGGGTATAGGAGTACGGGGAACTGAGTCCTGCCAGCTTCATTTCCAGACGTCCATGTCTCTTGGCCCTGGCTCACTGTGATTCAGGAAAGCACTAGCAGGTCACTTGAAAGAGGGAAGAAGCAGAGAGGCAGCCAGCCATATTTCTTCCTCTATTCCACAGGTGGCATTTCCAATTAATTTTTTCCTGTCTCTTCAACTCTGATAGGTCTATTGTGATTCCATTTTATCACAGGTAACCCTGTGCCCTGAGCTTTGATAAAACTACCTCTGTTCTGTATCCGTCCAACCTAGGAATGGTGGCATCTTGTAGCTGTTAAATTTGAGTTGCCTTGCCAACCTGATGGCTTCTTAATTCTTTTGTCACTTATGTAACCAATTACCTTCACTAAATCCCTTCTGCTTCACTTAGTGTTTCCTGATACCCATGCCATTACATTAATATATATAACCATTAATACCTCAAATTTTTACCCACTATAAGTTGATTAGCTTTAGTGCTATGTTTTCAGTGGTTCATTAATTCTATTGTCCGTGTTGATCATAATTTGAAAATAAATACATATTTTAACTCCCTTTCCTAAATTCTTCCTCAAAGCCAAAAAAAAAAAAGTTGTTTTACCTACATATAAGTTTGAATTTCAAAGATCAATACAATACCAATACAAGGTCAAAAAATACTTCTTGACTTTACTTTGGGCTTCCCTGGTGGCTTAGTGATAAAGAATCCACCTGCCAACACAGAAGATATGGGTTCAGTCCCTGGGTAAAGAAGATCCTCTGGAAAAGGGAATGGCAACCCATTCCAGTATTCTTGCCTGGAAAATTCCATGGATGGAGGAGCCTGGCAGGCTATAGTCCATGGGATCACAAAGAGTCGGACATGACTGAGCATGCATGCACACAGTTTTCTTTCTATTTCCTTTTATTTGTGTGTCAAAACCTAAGAAACTAAGCATCCAGACCTGAGTTAGTTATTTATAGACTCTTACGTGACAATGACATGCCAATTAACTAACAGTTGAATTCTTATATTTGAAATAATTTTAAAATATTAAGGTATATGGTGTTACTTTCTGAGCATTAAAATATTTTCATATAATCTGCAAAAATTCCATTTTTTCATAAAACTGAAATATTCACAATTGAAAAAGTGACAGATTTTATTGCCATATTAAGCAAGGGTGTCAGTTTCTACTTCACAGTTGGATAATGATTAGTTATATACTTTAAGCATTGTATATCACCAAAATCATGTGCTCTGGTTAAACAGAAATAGCAATTCATAGCAATTAAGACCAGTAAGAAATTTCCCTTAGAGTCACTTAAAAACTGAATCAAAGCCAATAGGTCTTGCCTTCTGCTAATGCAGTAAGACTTTGAATGGGCCAAAGTCTTCTGGAGTTTCTGCCAAAGGACTTGGAAATTTCCTGTTATTATTACATCTGGATATTTTGCTATAATGATGTATGCGGAAAGAATTAGAGAAATATATGGGAAAATTGATATGATAATTGCTACAGCTTTGTTACAGTTTATCATTTTATTGCTGTTTATAAGTTCAGCTACTAATGGCTTTGAAGATTTTCTTTGAACAGGACTTAAAGTTTTTCCACTCTGCTTACCTACACATCATGCTCCTCCAGGGGTATCAACCTTTTCATGTCCTTATGTCTTTTCTCTAGCTAGAACTCTGTAGACACAATAAATCAACACCATTACACAGTAAAATAATGTATATACCTTGCCAGATCCACTTTTCACTTGTGCAGAAGCATAAACTTTGTCTAGATAATTAACAGGAGATTTCCAGCAATTATTTTGCTCACTGCCCTATTGGATTACTCAATATGCTATTCTGTATGAATTGTATCCCCCTGGTAATCCACTATAGAACTCTCAAGAAAGCAGCCAACCTAGGTTACCCCGTTTCATTCCCATGCTGGGGTAAAATTTGCTTTCCTATATAGTAAAACAGCTCATTGAGAAGTATTTTAACACAAAAATCACTAAGAAGTAACTAGAAATAAAGAGCAAACCTCTGTGAGGATGGTTTATGCAAAGCAGGGGATAGAATTTGTATGGATGGATGTGTGACTGGTCAGTGTCAAGAGCTCTAAAAGTAGGAAAGAATGAATGAGGACACAGTCCATGGTAGAGGGGGAAACCCCTGTGCTAATTACTAACTAATTACGTTTTACTGCAAACCACCTTTTTCATCTCTGTGTTCTGATATTTAATCTGAGAGAGTAACCCACATTTCTGCTTTGCTAGTTTGGCTTCCTTGGTGGCTCACACAATAAAGAAAATGCCTGCAATGAAGGAGACCAGGTTTGATCCCTCAGTCAAGAAGATCCCCTGGAGAAAGAAATGACAACCCACGCCAGTATTCTTGCCTGGGAAATCCCATGGAGAAAGGAGCCTGGTAGGCTACAGTCCATGGGGTCTCAAAGAGTTGGACTGTAACTGACAAACTGGGTGACTGACATCAGTTCAATACAGTCACTCAGTCGTGTCCAACTCTTTGTGACCCCATGAATTGCAGCACGCCAGGTCTCCCTGTCCATCACCAACTGCTGGAGTTCACCCAAACTCATGTCCATCGAGTCGGTGATGCCATCCAGCCATCTCATCCTCTGTCACCCCCTTCTCCGCCTGCCCCCAATCCTTCCCAGAGTCAGGGCCTTTTTCAATGAGTCAACCCTGCATAATGTGGCCAAAGTATTGGAGTTTCAGCTTCAGCATCAGTCCTTCCAATGAACATAACATCCAGAACTGATCTCCTTTAGGATGGACTGGTTGGATCTCCTTGCAGTCCAAGGGACTCTCAAGAGTCTTCTCCAACACCACAGTTCAAAAGTGTCAATTCTTTGGCGCTCAGCTTTCTTCACAGTCCAACTCTCACATCCATACATGACCACTGGAAAAACCATAGCCTTGACTTGACAGACCTTTGTTGGCAAAGTAATGTCTCTGCTTTTTAATATGCTATCTACGTTGGTCATAACTTCCCTTCCAAGGAGTAAGCATCTTTTAATTTCATGGCTGCAGTCACCATCTGCAGTGATTTTGGAGCCCAAAAAAATAGAGTCTGACACTTTTTCCACTGTTTCCCCATCTATTCCCCATGATGTGATGGGACCGGATGCCATGATCCTCGTTTTCTGAATGTTGAGCTTTAAGTCAACTTTTTCACTCTCCTCTTTCACTTTCATCAAGAGGCTTTTTAGTTCCTCTTCACTTTCTGCCATAAGGGTGGTGTCATCTGCATATCTGAGGTTATTGATATTTCTCCCAGCAATCTTGATTCCAGTTTGGGCTTCCTCCAGCCAAGCATTTCTCATGATGTATTCTGCATATAAGTTAAATAAGCATCGAATCTATAAATTGCTTTGGGTAGTATACTCATTTTCACTATATTGATCCTTCCTATCCATGAACATGGTATATTTCTCCATCTATTAGTGTCCTCTTTGATTTCTTTCACCAGTGTTTTATAGTTTTCAATATATAGGTCTTAGTTTCTGTAGGTAGATATATTCCTAAGTATTTTATTCTTTTTGTTGCAATGGTGAATGGGATTGTTTCCTTAATTTCTCTTTCTATTTTCTCATTATTAGTATATAGGAATGCAAGGAATTTCTGTGTGCTGATTCTATATCCTGCAACTTTACTATATTCATTGATTAGCTCTAGTAATTTTCTGGTGGAGTCTTTAGGGTTTTCTATGTAGAGGATCATGTCATCTGCAAAGAGTGAGAGTTTTACTTCTTCTTTTCCAAT
>NW_024070838.1:0-9718 GCF_014754425.2 Oryx dammah
TTGAGGGCTGTCATTGGTAACTCTTTCCCTGTTGAAAATTTTTCCCTGGGGTCTGTAATTGGCAATTCTTCCGTAACTGACCTCCAGTCTGTAGTTCTGCAACAAGCCCCCTTCTGGCTTGCTGACTCCATTTGAGTGAAGTTCATTTTGGAGGGGAGGAGGCTGGGGACACATGAAACCCAGCTGGCTCAGAATCCGCCTGCCAGTGCAGGGCATGCAGGAGACACCAGAGAGGTGGGTTTGACCCCTGGGTCAGGATCCCTTGGAAGAGAAAACGGCAACAGGCTCCACTATTCTTGCCTGGAGCACACAGCACATACATGATGGGGGAGGGGACACAGGCCTTCAAGGGAGATCTTACTTCCCAGACCAGGGATGGAACCAGCACCCTTGTCAGTGAAAGCAGAGTCCCAACCACTGTCAGGGAATTCTCCAGGTTTTCCTTTATTAATCTTGACATAACACAGCAGTAAAAGGAAGGTCATGTTTTACTCTTCCATTTCTGCTCCAAATCCACTATAGAAAAAGAAAAGAAATTGTTCAGAAGAAATCTGTTAAATAAATAAATGTTTTTTCTGATAAAAAGATTTTAGATACCTTATAATTATTGGCAATTTGCAGCTTACAGAGCTCACTGACACATTATAATGCACTAATTAAAATAGTACATGAATAAAGAAAAAAATTTTTTCATGATTTGGAGCCTATCTGTTATCAGCTATACTGTAATGAATCAAGAATTGTTGCTTTACATATAAACCACTAAGAAAAAGAAGGTGTTGGAGTTAAGTTCCTCTTTCAAGGCATCAACAGATAATAAGCGCTGTGAACCTTCATGTTTGAACCCTGGCAGCCCGACTCCAGAACCTGTTCTTGGACATCCCAGGGCAGCTCTGAACTCCTCCAGCCTGACTCTTCCTACATCGCTGCTATTCCCTCTCAGCTATTACCACTGGATCTCCCCAGCCTGCTCGTCTTCCTCTTGGGCTGTGTCCTTCCACTTGCTTGCAACCAGGGAGGAAAGTGTCAGAGCCAATCCTCCACTTTCATTCAGTAATTACTGTCCCTGTCTTCTGACATTCAGTTGTAAAGCAATACTTACATAGAATTTACTATCTACCAGCATAATTTTAAGACTACTGGAAGCATCATGAGATATTTAATCCTCCAAATAACCCTAATGACAGATTGATTTTTATGTCTAATGCTGCCATTGTATAGAAGAAAAAACTGAGGCACAAAGAAATTAATCTTCTCAGTTGTCACATAGCCAGTAACATATGGAAACGTGGATTTGCTTAGTATTGTTTTTGAGAAAATAAAGGAACAGTCAAAGCCTTCTGACTTCTGCCTCCTATGATCATGAAACATCTAATCATGGTGATGAAATCATTTAAAGTAGAGCCTGGCCCAGATGTGAGACCCTGGCATATCTAGCTAGACCTTATAACACCCTAGTTGCTTGCATCTCTTCTCTATCTGCTTAAATAATAAGAAATACCCTTTAATTTGTTAGTAAATTAATTATTACATGTGCAACTTTGTTAGGTACCTTAAACATCTGTGCTGTTTAGGATACAGGATGCTTGGGGCTGGTGCATGGGGATGATCCAGAGAGATGATATGGGGTGGGAGGTAAGAGGGGGATTCAGGATTGGGAGCTTGTATACACCCATGGTGGATTCATGTCAATGTATGGCAAAACCAATACAGTATTGTAAAGTTAAATAAAGTAAAAATAAAATTAAAAAAAAATAAGAGAGAGCAGCATCTTTGTCTCAGCTTCTATCTCTCACAATCACTATTCCTCCAGCCTATCCTACTCCACTGATTCCTTCTTCTGGTCGCCAGTCACATTCATTTTTCCTTTCTTGGCAAGGTTTTCCCTGATAAATCTCCATGTAAATTCAAATCTCATTCCCTGCTCATTTCCTTCTGAGCATTTTCCACCCTCTAATATCTATATATGTGGATTTGTTTTCACTTTCCATGTTATTTGTCTCCTTTACTAGAATAGAGATCCATGAAGCAAGAATTTGTATCCATCTTGTTCACTGTTTGATCCTAAACTCCTAGAACAGTGTCTAGCACGTGGAAGGTTCTCAATAAACATTTGTGCAATTAATGAGTGATCAAATCATTCTGGAGCTCAAGAAATCATCTCTGGTCACCCCTCATCCCGTTCATGTCCCATCTGTCTGTACCTACCCCCCAAATGTTAGTGTTCTCAAAGCTCTATCATCAGTGCTTTGTGTTCTCAGTCTGTTCACTGTATGCCTCATGTGGGCAAGGTTGTGTTAGGGTTCATTTAAGGATCAATAATATATAATATACAAATAGTACCTGTACAGGCCTTGGCACACTAGGCTAAGTACTTACCTTTTTGAAATATACAAAGCAAAGAGAATTGATATCTAAGTTCCACAAGCAGAAGACTAATGTGCATATGACTTTGGTAACCATGAGGGATGACCTCAGGACCCTGTAGGGGTTTGGGTTTTTTTTTTCACATTTTATTATTTTTTAATTGAAATATAATTTCTTTACAATGCTGTGTTAGTTTCTGCTGTACAACAATATGAATCAGCTATATGTATACATATATCCTCTCCCTCTTGAGCCTCCCTCCTGCCCCGCAATCTCACCCCTCTGAGGACCTTGTATTCTACTGAGTTGTTTCTCTGGGTTACAGCTTCCCGTGGCATCTGGATCCACCATAATGGGCCCCATCTGTCTGGTAAGAAACGAGAACAATCAGCTGACAGTAAATCCTAGAGCACTAAAGATTCTCGAGAAGATATCTCAGCCTGTGGTGGTGGTGGCCATCGCAGGGCTGTATCGGACCGGAAAGTCCTACCTGATGAACCGCCTAGCAGGACAAAACCACGGTGAGTTTTGTTAAGTGTCGTTCAGGACATTTGCTTGAAAGCATGGTAACGCAGGCTGCTGATCCTCCTCCTCTAGGGTCATGTTAAGGAAGAGCCTAACCCCGACCCCCTGCTCCCGTCACTGAAGAAAACTTCTAATTCTCACCACCGAGTTTATAACTTCAAACCCATCCCTCCACAGTGTTCACTCTTCTGCCCAGTGACCGAGAGTTCCCAGTCCCATCAGAACATCTACCTCATTCGTCCTGATTCCATCCACAGCCGTCTTCTCAGGGGCTCATCTTCAACAATTACTGCCTTCCTTTCTCCTTCACCACATTTGTCCTAAACCACAGAGTCATTCCAAGCAGCACACAAATATTTTTTAATATGTCTTATTTTTAGAAGACAATAGAAGGGAGCACCGACAGCAAAATCCTATATCCTATACCTCAACGAGACTACCATGCATTCCTTTTGGTTTAATTTCACAGTAAAACTTTGATAACTGTACATATTGTCTTTCTCTAACTAGTCTTTTCTCATATGTGAACTCTAAGGCACATAGATGGGGCTTCCCTGGGGGCTCAGATGGTAAAGACTCTGCCTGCAATGCAGGAGACCTGGTTTCAATCCCTGGGTCAGGAAGATCCCCTGGAGAAGGGAACGGCAGCCCACTGCAGTATTCTCGCCTGGAGAATCCCATGGAGAGAGGAGCCTGGCAGCTATGGGCTACTGCCACCAGGGTTGCAAAGAGTCAGACACGACTGAGCAACTAACATTTTCAGGTTTCCCTCATGGTGCAGTGGTAAAGAATCCGCCCACCAGCACAGGAGACGCAGGAGACTTGGGTTTAATCTCTGGGTCGGGAAGATTCCGTGGAGAAGGAAATGGCAAGCCACCCCAGTATTCTTGCCTGGAAAATTCCATGGACAGAGGAGCGTGGTGGACTATAGTCCATGGAGTCACAAAGAGTCAGCCAAGACTGAGCACACACATGTCACAACACATATGGAAGAATACATAAAATATATATATATACACATTAAAAAGTTGATAAGTATGAAGTGATCAACTGTTCAGTCACTGCCCAGAGCAAGAAATAAAACATCACCAACACCCAAAAGCCCAAATCACACTCTCTTACACCCTCACTGGAGCTCACCGATGTTTTGATTTTCATGGTACCTTCTTTCATTCTTTATATTTAAATATTGTTTTACAATCTATGCAACTATTTCTTAAAAATAGCTTAAACTTTATAGAGGAAAGTACATTCTGGTATTCATTGGGATCTTGATTCATATTCTCAATAAGAAGTTTATGAGGTTCATCTAGTTTGTCATGCTGCTGCTGCTGTTGCTAAATCGCTTCAGTCGTGTCCAACTCTGTGCGACCCCATAGACGGCAGCCCACCAGGCTCCCCCGATCCTGGGATTCTCCAGGCAAGAACACTGGAGTGGATTGCCATTTCCTTCTCCAATGCATGAAAGTGAAAAGTGAAAGTGAAGTCGCTCGGTCGTGTCTGACTCTTTGCGACCCCATGGACTGCAGCCCACTAGGCCCCTCCATCCATGGGATTCTCCAGGCAAGAGTTTGTCATAGGTGTCTGTAATCACTTTCACTATTTTGTACTTTTAAACTGACAGAGGATACCACAATTTACTGATCCATTTGTTCCTGATGAACACTGGCATTATTTGCAACTTTTATCTTTTATGAATGGTGCTCTCATGATTATTCTTCATCTATATCCTGGTGTGAGTATATACTAACTTCCTTATGTTTTACCTAGAAGTGGAATTGCTGAATCAAGAAGTGTTTGTCTTCAGCCTCTCTAGGTAACATCAAACAGCCTTTTTAGCTTTATGTTCATTTTATGTGCTTATTAGCAGCAATTTGAATTTTCCATATTGTCACAAAATTTCAGTAAAAACATTTTAAACTTAGGTCAATCTGGTGTCTATATGGTTGCTTGTTATTTGCCTCACTACTAATAGGTTTGAGCACTTTTTCATATATTTGCCTTTTGTCTTTCCTATTTCAAGAGGGTTTTTTCTACCAAGTTGCCTGACTTGTTTCTAATTGATTTTTAGGATAATACACCCATGTCCTGTTGGGCATTTCTGAGAAGACCACACACCATTTCTTTCCTAATGCCTTCCTCTGTGGCCCAGCAGCTTAGCACAATTAGGGAGTAGAACCTCAGTTCACTAAACTCTAAGGGTCCCTAGGAATATCTCAGTGTCTCACTCAAATTCTCTGTCTGTGTGTGTGTGTGTGTCTCTCTCTCTTCCCCCATCTCTCTTTGTTCTTCCTTTCCCCCACTCTCATTTTTCCTTTGCAATCTCTTACTGACTTAAAACAAGACATTTTATGTTTGTCTTTCTTTGAAAGGAAATTGATCACCAATCAGGGAAGGACGCTTTTGCTTGCCAGTGTAAATTAATAAATAGGTCATTTTTGGAGAGATTTAAGATTTCAGAACTCTAAGAAAGAGATACATGCAAGGAGTTTGAGGCACATTCTTTTCCTACTTGAGATAACATCTGGGAATAAAGAGGTGATTTTCCTACTAGGAAACCTTTAACCCAGTCATGTTTCAGGGCTTCCCTGGTGCCTCAGTTGGTAAAGAATCCGCCTGCAATGCGAGAAACCTGGATTTGATCCTGGGTTGGGAAGATCCCTTGGAGGAGGGCATGGCCACCCACTCTAGTATTCTTACCTGGACAATCCCCATGAACAGAGAAGCCTGCCAGGCTATTGCCTATGGGACCACAGAGTCGGACACAACTGAGCGACTAAGCAGTCATGTTTTAAAACATCTGAATTGTGACTTACCGCATGAGTCATATCACAGGAAGAAGAAAGCACAGATTAGCACCCAATCAGGGTTGACTAGCAGAAGCAAGTCAATATTTTCTCTCCTGTGGTAATACTATTTTCTGTTCTTGACATCTCATAACTGACTGTGATGACCTCCGCTTATAGCTGGTCTTTTCTCCCTGGAGGAACTGAGAGTTCACATTTCTCTGTATTAATCAGCACACAGTCAAATGCCATCATGGTGTAGAAGAGTGAAGATCATCTCAGGTCCTATACCCACATTGAGCAGAACACACAAGATATGGCACTGAATGGCCTGAGCCATGCTGAGCCATGCTCCCTCAGCTATTTCATCAGATCCATTTCTATTCTCAGTTGAAGGGAGCATTGGCATCTGACCAAGGTCAGAATCTTGGACTGTTGGGTGAGATATCTTACCCGCAGCTTCTTAGGCATGTACCTCACATCCTCTCCCATCTCTGGGCTTAAGCCTTGAGAAAGAAGGGCAAGCAAGTCTTACAGGTCTGTTTTGCTTTCCCTTCTGTTATATCTCCATGTGAGTCAGTAAACAAAGAATTCTTCATTTTTGAAGAGGAGAAGAGAAATGAGGAAAATATGAGGAAGAAGAAGAGGAATAAAACTAACAAAAGTTGATGTATCAGTGCAGGTTGTGAAAGGACACGAGAATCCACTTAGGGGGTAACTGAAGATGTTTATTGGAGGGACAACTACAACAGCATGAGCTGAGCAAAGGGAACCCATGAAGTAATGCAGAAACACTCAGAGGGTGGCAGGAGCAATGTCAAGTAGCTTTGATATCTCCTACAGCATGAAGAGACAAGCAGTGAGTGGATTCCAGATGTGGTAAAGATCAAGGTCTTGTGCTTAGTTGCTCAGTCATGTCCGACTCTTTGCGATCCCACAGACAGTGACCCACCAGACTCCTCTGTCCATGGGGATTCTCCAGGCAAGAATACTGGAGTGGGTTGCCATGTCCTCCTCCAGGGGATCTTCCCAACTCAGGGACTGAACCCAGATCTCCCCCATTGTGGGTGGATTCTTTACCATCTGAACCACCAGGGAAGCCCAAGCATTCTGGAGTAGGTAGCCTCTCCCTTTGCCAGGGGATCTTCCTGACCCAGGAATCAAACAGGGTCTCCTGAATTGCAGGCCGATTCTTTACCAAAAAGGAGATGTGACTAAATGTGGGAACAGAAGCCCCTGGACACCATGGTTCATCGGGGTGGAAGCCGGGGCAACAGGTGCCTGCCTTCTAATCTTCTACTGTTACCTCTCACTGGTAAAAGTCCACCAGAAAGTGGAGGATAAGGGAGCTCTTCAGTGTCAGACAAATGTAGAGAGGTTAATAGAGCTAACATTTTAGAATGTGACACGGTTTGAGCTATTAATGGTAAGAGATGAAAAGGGGACACACAATGTTTCTTGAGAAGGTTCTGAATATGTGTAGAGGTTGGGTCTTCTGTACTTGTTAAAGTGAAAGCATCCTCCCCACAGGCAGGCACTCACATGCACACAGGTTCACCCAAAGTAACCCATGGGCAGCCTGGACTCTCTGCTCTTATTGTGCGTTGCTTTCTCCTCTTTCTGGGCAGGTTTCCGTCTGGGCTCCACAGTGAGGTCTGAAACCAAGGGCATCTGGATGTGGTGTGTGCCCCACCCCTCCAAGGAGAACCACATCCTGGTCCTTCTGGACACTGAGGGCCTGGGTGATGTGGAGAAGGTAAGGCAAGGAATCCTCTTTACTCCTGAAACTCCACTTACAATTCAGTTTCTCACCTCAATTCAAATTTACAACATATTCCTGTAAACTGCAAATCCAGTTATAAATAATGAGGTTAAATTCTCTTTCCTTGAATTTTCCCTTTAATAAAATCAATACTTTGGTTACTAGGGACACATCTCCTTATTTTTAACACTGGGGTGAAAGATGGAAGTTAACAAATATGTATTGGGTTCAAATCTAAGGCTCTGTGTTAAGTGCAACAGTGAGTGAAGTATAAGCCAGAGCTGAGTTGGGGAGATAAAAAATAAGCAGGTTTTATCTGAAAAAAAGAGTGAGGCCTTACCCCAGTTTTTTAGGTTTGGGAAGAAATCTTAGTGAAAACTGTAACTCATGCAGTCAGCTGGATCTGCAGGTTCAGATGTGTAGGGTTACTCAAGTTGGAAGTAGGAATCATGAAAGTAGATTCAGGAAATAAACTATTTTTTAATTCTCCAGAAAAGCTTCCAACATACCAGGAGCATTTTATTCCATGTTTTGGATCTCTGAAGAGGAATTCTTCAATGAATTCTGTAAAAAACTTGAGCTAGACTCATGAAGAAAATGTAAATGGGATAATATTAGGTATTTTGTCTTCACAGTGTTACTTGCAATCAATTTTTCTCCTTATTTATATTAATCTGCTTCTAGTAGTAACATTGAATCTTTGATTTTCATCACTGCAGAAAAGGATTTAGGGCATGAATTCAGAAATTCTGAGTTTAAAAATCCAGATTTAAAGTACTCAGTAATCATCTCAGTGTCAACCCAAGATGGTCTACTGACTCCTGCTAGATTCTAGTTTGCATGACCTTCTTCTTTTTGTCTAATTGTATTTGTCAAGGAACCAAAGCACACCAGACTGCACACTGATAGCAGCAGAACTTGCTGCCCTCCCTACCTGTGGTGTGTCTCGGCAATATATACTCTGTTCCAAAGTCGCTCGTGACTTCTCCTGAATCTCATTTTCAGCCTCATCATCTATGACCACTTGGATAACCACTACTTCAGTCAAATAAAAGGAGCATGTAATGTGCTTTCTGATCAGGCTCTCTGACAACTGTGATTGTGGACCCTCCGTGTGCATGGTCCCTGTCACTGCACAAGTCCATGTTCTGTCATTTCTTTAAAGCCCAGCTCTCTTTAACCTAATGCCATCATGTCACTGTCAGACACAATCACGTCTGGCTCTGAATGCAGAGTACATTTTCTGGTTCATTTGAAATCATCCCCTTTGTCTTTTACAGTATAGTATTAGGGTTCATGCCTGGCATCTTGGATGTATTTACATATTGCCAGTTAATCTGCCCCTCCATCTCTCTAAGGAGGGACTGTCATAGGAAACTTTATATCCATATGAGCAGATGTTGTATCTGCTGTTTTCTAAATGTGCAATGAATAGTTGATGAATTTAATCGAATAACACTAGTTCCTAACATAGCCTATGATCAAGAAAAGAAGTGCAAAGGAATCATGGCCCATTTATTGTTGCATAACTTATGTGTTTCAGGCACTGTATTAAACATTTGACATTAAAAAAAATCATTCTGTTAATTTATTTATTTTATTTTTGACTTCACTAGGTCTTTGTTGTTGTGCGGGCTTTTCTCTCATTGCAGACAGTGGGGGCCACTCTCTAGCTGCAGTGCTTAGGCTTCTCACTCCTGTGTCTTCTCTTGTTGCAGAGCATAGGCTCTAGGGTGCGTGGGCTTCAGCAGTTCCAGTGCATGGGCTCAGTACTTGCAGCTCTCGGGCACTAGAGCACAGGATCAATAGATGTGGTGCACAAGCTGTTCCTCCACAGCATGTGGGATCTTCCCAGTTTAGGGATCTCACCCACGTCTCCTGCATTGGCAGGTGGGTTCTTTACCACCGAGCCACGAGAGAAGCCTGATGCACATTTATGATGTCATTCACTTCTGTTAATAGCTAACTACACCAAAGTGCTTAGCGGGATCAGTGTCAACACCAAAAAGGTTTGCATTTAGCATTGTCTTGAAAATTTATGCTACTTGCCTTACTATTCAGTTACAATACAACTGTTATAGTAAATGAACAACCGTATGGGAGAATGAGGAGTAGCACCCTCACACTGTAATGTACTTTTTAGGGGGACTCCAAGAATGACTCGTGGATCTTTGCCCTGGCCGTGCTCCTGAGCAGCACCTTTGTCTACAACAGCATGAGCACCATCAACCACCAGGCCCTGGAGCAGCTGCAGTATCCTTCCAGGAACTGAACCAGC
>NW_024070840.1:0-9705 GCF_014754425.2 Oryx dammah
AGAGGAACCAGAGATCAAATTGCCAACATCCGCTGGATCATGGAAAAAGCAAGAGAGTTCCAGAAAAATATCTATTTCTGCTTTATTAACTATGCCAAAGCCTTTGACTGTGTGGATCACAATCAACTGTGGAAAATTCTGAAAGAGATGGGAATACCAGACCACGTGATCTGCCTCTTGAGAAATGTGTATGCAGGTCAGGAATCCACAGTTAGAACTGGACATGGAACAACAGACTGGTTCCAAATAGGAAAAGGAGTACGTCAAGGCTGTATATTGTCACCCTGCTTATTTAACTTCTATGCAGAGTACATCATGAGAAATGTTGGGCTGGAAGAAACACAAGCTGGAATCAAGATTGCCGGGAAAAATATCAATAACCTCAGATATGCATATGACACCACCCCTATGGCAGAAAGTCAAGAGGAACTCAAAAGTCTCTTGATGAAAGTGAAAGAGGAGAGTGAAAAAGTTGGCTTAAAGCTCAACATTCAGAAAACGAAGATCATGGCATCTGGTCCCATCACTTCATGGGAAATAGATGGGGAAACAGTGGAAACAGTGTCAGACTTTATTTCTGGGGGCTCCAAAATCACTGCAGATGGTGACTGCAGCCATGAAATTAAAAGATGCTTATTCCTTGGAAGAAAAGTTATGACCAACCTAGATAGCATATTCAAAAGCAGAGACGTTACTTTGCTGACTAAGGTCCGTCTAGTCAAGGCTATGGTTTTTCCACTAGTCATGTATGGATGTGAGAGTTGGACTGTGAAGAAGGCTGAGCTCCAAAGAATTGATGCTTTTGAACTGTGGTGTTGGAGAAGACTCTTGAGAGTCCCTTGGACTGCAAGGAGATCCAACCAGTCCATTCTAAAGGAGATCAGCCCTGGGATTTCTTTGGAAGGAGTGATGCTAAAGCTGAAACTCCAGTACTTTGGCCACCTCATGCGAAGAATTGACTCATTGGAAAAGACTTTGATGCCGGGAGGGATTAGGGGCAGGAGGAGAAGAGGATGACAGAGAATGAGATGGCTGGATGGCATCATCGACTCAATGGACATGAGTTTGGATGAACTCCAGGAGTTGGTGATGGACAGAGAGGCCTGGCATGCTTTGATTCATGGGGTCGCAAAGAGTCGGACATAACTGAGTGACTAATGATGAAGTGTTGTTCAGTACTGGGATTGGGGAGTGTGTGTGTATTTGTTTGTGTGTATGTTTGGGATGAGGTAGAAGAGTCCGAGGCTGAATAGCCCAAGCTTGTCCCCTATGAACAGATACTCCAGAATGAAGATAGCAGGAGGACTACAGGAGAGGCTGTGCCCTTCCTAAATAAAAGAGACCACATATTTCTCATTCTTAAGGTCAAGGAGACCTTCCCAACTACAGATGTGCAGAAAAGTTCCTTGAAGGTCAAAAGAGGAGTGATGTCAACCTATTCCTAGGCCTCTGCACTGGAATCCATCTTAGATAAGGGTGAACACACACACAGACACACACACACACACACACACACACACACATACACACATACACAAAGAGTATCCTCAGTTCAGTTCAGTCACTCAGCCATGTCCGACTCTTTGCGACCCCATGAATCACAGCACACCAGGCCTCCCTGTCCATCACCAATTCCTGGAGTTCACCCAAACTCATGTCCATCGAGTAGGTGATGCCATACAACCATCTCATCCTCTGTCATCCCCTTCTCCTCCTACCCCCAATCCCTCTCAGCATCAGAGTCTTTTCCAATGAGTCAACTCTGCCTGAGGTAGTCAAAGTATTGGAGTTTCAGCCTCAGCATCAGTCCTTCCAATGAACATCCAGGGCTGATCTTTCGAATGGACTGGTTGGATCTCCTTGCAGTCCAAGGGACTCTCAAGAGTCTTCTCCAACACCACAGTTCAAAAGCATCAATTCTTCGGCACTCAGCTTTCTTAACAGTCCTGCTGCTGCTAAGTCACTTCAGTCGTGTCCAACTCTGTGTGACCCCAGAGGGCAGCCCACCAGGCTCCCCTGTCCCTGGGATTCTTCACGCAAGAACATTGGAGTGGGTTGCCATTTCCTTCTCCAAGGCATGAAAGTGAAAAATGAAAGTGAAATCTCTTAGTCATGTCTGACTCCTAGCGACCCCATTGGACTGCAGCCTACCAGACTCCTCCATCCATGGGATTTTCCAAGCAAGAGTACTGGAGTGGGGTGTCATTGTCTTCTCTGCTTCACAGTCCTAGGATATACCAAATATGGACTCAGAACCAGGCAAAGCAAGATGACTGGCCAGAGGAAATCTGGAAGAAATGCCCCATAGAAGTGATTTAAATTACCACAAGGGTGAGACTCTCTGAGCCTGCGTATCTATCTACATATTCTCTTTTTCCTCCTAATAAATACTTCACTTGTTTCACTGTTTCCATCTTGGTAGGAATTCATTTCTGCAAAGCAAAAAGGCTAGGGACTTGTCAGTGGCCACTAGTCTAGTGTCTAGGATTCAATACTCGCTGACAAGTCAGGCCTGACTTTAATACCTTGAGGAGAACTGAAATTGGCTTCAAGCCACTGGAGGCAAAGGCCACCTAATATCAGGAAGAGTGTACACATTAAGATGAATGTTTATAGGTAGGTGTCACATGTGTTGTGTTGGCCCATACATGGCTGCGTTGAAATGTGTTTCTTACTGTGGGGGGCCTATGCATGAGTATTTATCTTCAGTTATTGCCTTTTCCTTTGTTTTTAACTCTTCATTGCAACCAATATGATTGATTGGTTACAGTGGTGATAAATTTCTGTACTTAGTCTGTTGTAGGACATAAAATCAAATACTCATGCATCTTAAGATTATATGTAAAATAGGACAATATTTTTTGAATAATGACTTGGCAATCTTATTGGTGAGCAAAATTTATAAGTTAAACCAGTTGTGACTGACCAGAATTGATGGTGCAAGGATTTTCTTTCATTCATTTAAAATTCTCAGCTTAGTTATGGAAGGAGTTTTTGCAAAATGTTTCTATAGTAATCATGTAAACAAAATGGTCATTTTTGTAAATTCATGTCCCCGTAGGTAATACGGGCTTTCCTAGTGCCTCAGTGGTAAAGAATCCAATAGACGAGACACAGGTTTGATCCTTGGGTAGAGAAGATCCCCGGAGAAGGAAATGGCAGCTCACTCCAGTATTCTTGCTTGGGAAATGCTATGCACAGAGGAGCCTGGTGGGCTACAGTTCATGGGGTCACAAAGAGTCAGACACAACTTAGCAACAAAACAACAACATAGATAAAACACCTTCGAAATTTTTGAAAAATATCTCAAATACATTTAGACAATGGCAAAGATTTCATGGCAAAGGAAGAACTGGTTGATACACAGCACGATCTTTGGGATTTAAAATAGGATATAAATTTTATCTTATTTTGAAATTTTATTAAAATATTTGTTTTTGATATTTTTCTGATTAGCATTTCCCACCTGGCTACTAGCCAATCTCCCCTTTTCTCTTCTTTTAGCACAAGTTATAACTCTCCTCGGAGAAGGCAGTGGCACCCCATCTGACTCCAGTACTCTTGCCTGGAAAATTCCATGGATGGAGGAGCCTGGTAGGCTGCAGTCCATGGGGTCGCTAAGAGTCGGACATGACTGAGCGACTTCACTTTCACTTTTCACTTTCAGGCATTGGAGAAGGAAATGGCAACCCACTCCAGTGTTCTTGCCTGGAGAATCCCAGGGACGGAGGACCTGGTGGGCTGCCGTCTATGGGGTCGCACAGAGTCGGACACGACTGAAGTGACTTAGCAGCAGCAGCAGCATAGCTCTCCTAGTGAAAGTGAAGTCGCTCAGTCATGTCTGACTCTTTGCAACCCCAAGGACTGTAGCCTACCAGGCTCCTCCCTCCATGGGATTCTACAGGCAAGAGTACTGGAGTAGGTTGCCATTTCCTTCTCCAGGGGATCTTCCCGACCCAGGGATCGAACCCGGGTCTCCCATATTCCAGGAAGATGCTTTAACCTCTGAGCCACCAAGGAAGCCTCTCCTAGACCACTAGTATTGAGGAAATTAGAGGAACGCTAGGCTGCAATTTCTGGAATGTATGATCTGCATATAACTAGCCATAGTGAGGTTTATAATAAAACCAGATGGAAAATATACATGAAAGGAAGTACAAGATTCAAGACCACAAGTGAAATCAAAGAGAGCTGTCAGGGTCAATATGAAAATTTCCAGCCACGGACAATGCTCTTCTCTGCTAAATAGACAAAAGAATAAAAACTAATCACCTTGAATGGAGGCTCAAAAGGCATGAAAGAGCCAACTGGAACAACTTAAGCTGAAGTTGCAAGTTCAGGCAGAGAAATTGTCTGATTCAGAGTCCTTGGCGCAATCCATTTTATCTGACAGTTCAAGAAAGATTTGCAGTAATAAAATCACATTAGGGAATAGAGAACAAAGCAACAAAGGAGAACAAACAAGAAACTTGGCTTTCACACGAAGGGCAGAGCTAACAGTAAGTTGCTTTAGTTTACTGGATTCAGAGGTAAAATAAAAGTACGTTTCCAGTAAGTACTGTCGAGGGGTTTGTGGGAGCATATTAATACCAATCTTCAAGTACTCACTGAGATGACTCAGCTTTAATGTGATGTCCATTTACAAATTTAAATTTTCATGTGCATTCCAAAGGACTCTGATGCTATAGCCTCTGGAGATATGGGGGGAGAAACTTGTATCACAAATGGCAAAATAACAAATTCTAAATTATTTAGATGTTGGTTGCCCTGTCACTGAACTGTTAGGGTTCTAATTATTTACTTTCTCTCCTACTAATTATTTTCTTCAGATCATTTCCTTCATCAAAAGACAGGTCAGAACCAAAAAATTAATTAGCTTATCACAATGAAAAGTTTGGATTAGAAAAATTACTTAAATCACAGTATGACACATGTTCATCTGCAAAGGGACAGCTAGTGAATGGCAGAAAGCGAAGTAGAACAAAGAGGCTCTTGATTAAAGTGAAAGAAGAGAGTGAAAAAGTAGGCTTAAAACTCAGTATTCAAAAAACTAAGATCATGGCATCCAGTCCCATCACTTCATGGCAAATAGATGAGGAAACAATGGTAACAGTGACAGACTTTATTTTCTTGGGTTCCAAAATCACTGCAGATGGTGATGGCAGCCGTGAAATGAAAAGACACTTCCTCCTTGGAAGAAAAGCTATGACCAACCTAGACAGCATATTAAAAAGCAGAGACATTACTTTGCCTACAAAGGTTCATCTAGTCGAAGCTATGGTTTTTCTAGTAATCATGTATGGATGGGAGAGTTGGACTATAAAGAAAGCTGAGCACAGAAGAATTGATACTTTTGAACTGTGGTTTGGAGAAGACTTTTGAAAGTTCCTTGGACTGCAAGGAAATCAAACCAGTCAATCCTAAAGGAAATCAGTCCTGAATATTCACTGGAAGGACTGATGCTGATGCTGAAGCTGAACTCCAATACTTTTTGGCCACCTGATACAAAGAGCTGACTCATTTGAAAAGATCCTGATGCTGGGAAAGACTGAAGGCAGGTTGAGAAGGGGACGACAGAGGATAAGATGTTTGGATGGCATCTCCAACTTGATGCACATGAGTTTGAGCAAACTCTGGGAGTTGGTGATGGACAGGGAAGAGTTGGACATGACTGAGCAACTGAACTGACTGAGCAAAAGTTTGGTTGCAAATATTCATCTCTGCCCTTGTAACATGACAGCAGCCATGAATAAATGTAAATAAATAAGCATGGCTGTGTTCCAATAAAACTTTGTTTATAAAAATAAGTGGTGGTCAACAAGTCTACCATGCATTTAAAGAGGAATTGCCATCAATTTTAATCAATTTCCCCACAAAATAAAAGAGGAGGGAATCATTCTCAATTTATTTAAAGAGGTCAGTATTACCTCAGTCTCAATACCAGAAAATGACAGCACAATGAAATGAAAACTACAGACTACTATCTCTTATGAGATATTCATGGCAAATGGAAGGGGAAAAAGTGGAAGTAGTGACAGATTTTATTATCTTGGGTTCCAAAATCACTGTGAATGGTGACTACAGCCATAAAATTAAGAGGATTGCTCCTTGGAAGGAAAGCTATGACAAATCTGACAGAGTTTAGGTTTAAAAAGCAAAGACATCACTTTGCTGACAAAGGTCCATCTAGTCAAAGCTATGGTTTTTCCAGTAGTCATATACAGATGTGAGAAGTGGACCAGAAAGAAGGCTGAATGCTGAAGAATCGATGCTTTCAAATTGTAGTGCTGGAGAAGACTCTAGAGAGTCCCTTAGACTGCAAGATCAAACCAGTCAGTCAAAGGAAATCAACTCTGAATATTCATTGAAAGGACTGATGCTGAAGTTGAAGCTCCAATACTTTGGCCCCTGATATGAAGAGCCAACTCACTGGAAAAGATCCTGATGCTGGGAAAGATTAAAGGCATAGGAGAAGGGGGAGACAGAGGATGAGAGGGTTAGATAACATCACTGATTCAATGGACATAAATATGAACAAACTCCAGGAAATAGTAGAGGACAGAGGAGCCTGGCATGCTATAGTCCATAGGGTCACAAAGATTTGGACATGACTTAGTGACTGAACAATAACAACAACAATCTCTCTCGAACTCAGATATTAAAAACTTCAACAAAATATAAGAAAATCAAATCAAGCTGTATAAAAATAATTATACAACATAATCAAGTGGGACTTATCAGGTTTGCAAGGCTAGTTCAACATTCAATACTCTATCAATGTAATTTTTACCATGCCAATAAGTTAAAGAAGACAATTTATATGAAATATTAATCCATGCACAAAAATCACATAATAACGTGAAATTATTAAGAATCTACCATGCAAATAACCCACCCCTCAGTATAGTATAATAGCTCAAAATACTATGTAAAACATGGTCAATGCACAAACATCAGGCTGCTTATAGTACTGTTGGAAAAGCAATGCATCAAAAAAATAAATATGCATGCAGTACAAGAAGAAGTTAAAGCACAATTCTGAGAAGAAATGACTGTGTGATTAGTTAATTGGTGATGACTTTATAGAGAGTGTTTAATTACATTTTATGAAAAGGATGCAATTATTTGCTTAGCATAATGGTAAATATAATACTTAAAAACAGGATAAGCAAATAGGAATGGATTATCAGATGAGATATTAATATCCACATTAATATAGTCTAACATTAGCAATGCATAATATGAGATTAAGAACACACATTCTTGTCAAAGCAATCTTCAGAAAGAACAGAGCTGGAGTTATTACACTCCCGAATGTCAAACCATACTACAAAGCTACAGTAATCAAAATAGTATAGTACAGATACAAAAACTCACACATAGATTAACGGCACATTGATAAATAGTGTGTGAAAACTGGACAGCAACATGTACAAGAATTAATTTGAACATTTTCTCACACCATATTCAAAAATAAACTCAAAATGGATTAAAGACCTAAATGTAAGACATGATGGTTAACAGGCACATGAAAATACGCTTAGTATTGGCAATACAGAAACACAGATTACAGCGAAAATGACACACCACGTAATGCCTGTCAGAAAGGCTATCATCAAAAAGATCACAAATAACAAATGTTGATGAGGATGTGGAGAAAAGGCAACTCATATACACTATTGGTAGGAATGTAAATTGGTACAGCTAGTCGGAAAACAGTATAAAGGCTCTTTAGAAACTAAAAACAGAATTACCATATGATCCAGCACTTCTACTCCTGGGCAAATATCCAAAGAAAATGAAAAACCTAACTCAAAAAGATACATGCACCCTATTTCTCATAGCAGTGCTGTTTATAATAATAAGGTATGGAAGCAACCTAAGTGACCATCAACAGATGAATTGATAAAGAAACGGTGATATATATATATATATGTATATATATATCACATATATATATTTGTGTGTGTGTGTATTCACACACAATGAAATACTACTGAGCTATAAAAAACAATGACATTTTGCCATATGCAACAAGCTGGAAAGATATGGATGGCATTATAATTATACTTAGTGAAATAAGTCAGACAGATAAAGACAATACTGTATGTTTGCACTTATATGTGGAATCTAAAAAATTACACAAAGAAATGAACATTAAAAATGCATTAATGATTTGAATTTATATTTTATTTAAATATACAAAAGTTTGATACAACTCTGAAAGACTACATTTTTTGCATATATTTAGCTGCATTCAGATATTGCTTCTTAGAAAAACATAAGTGATTGCTCTGTCATCAGGTACAATATAAACATCAAATATAAATGTAAGTTCAGCAAGATATTCAGTCTGCATTAGGTAAATTACTAGGCAAAGTAAACCTTTTAAATCATTTCTCTAGAAACACTCAAATAACACACGAAAAGGCGAAATGATAGGATACCAAAAGAGGAACTCCCCAGGTCATTAGGTGCCCAATATGCTACTGGAGATGATGATCTCTGTTCGTCTGTAAGGCAAACCATTCAATATCACAGTTGTCCAAGTCTATGCCCCAACCAGTAATGCTGAAGAAACTGAAGTTGAATGGTTTTATGAAGACCTATGAGATCTTTTAGAACTAACATCCAAAAAAGATGTCCTTTTCATTATAGGGGACTGGAATGCAAAAGTAGGAAGTCAACAAACACATGGAGTAACAGGCAAATTTGGCCTTGGAATGCAGAATGAAGCAGGGCAAAGACTAATAGAGTTTTGCCAAGAAAATGCACTGGTCATAGCAAACACCCTCTTCCAACAACACAAGAGAAGACTCTACACATGGACATCACCAGATGGTCAACACCGAAATCAGATTGATTCTATTCTTTGCAGCCAAAGATAGAGAAGCTCTATACAGTCAACAGAAACAAGACTGGGAGCTGACTCAGATCATGAACTCCTTATTGCCAAATTCAGACTTAAAATGAAGAAAGTAGGGAAAACCACTAGACCATTCAGGTATGACCTAAATCAAATCCCTTATGATTACACAGTGGAAGTGAAAAATAGATCTAAGGGCCTAGAGCTGATAGATAGAGTGCCTGATGAACTATGGAATGAGGTTTATGACATTGTATAGGAGACAGGGATGAAGACCATCCCCATGGAAAAGAAATGCAAAAAAGCAAAATGGCTGTCTGGGGAGGCCTTACAAATAGCTGTGAAAAGAAGAGAGGTGAAAAGCAAAGGAGAAAAGGAAAGATATAAGCATCTGAATGCAGAGTTCCAAAGAATAGCAAGAAGAGATAAGAAAGCCTTATTCAGCAATCAATGCAAAGAAATAGAGGAAAAGAACAGAATGGGAAAGACTAGAGATCTCTTCAAGAAAATGAGAGAACCCAAGGGAACATTTCATGCAAAGATGGGCTCAATAAAGGACAGAAATGGTCTGGACCTAACAGAAGCAGAAGATATTAAGAAGAGGTGGCAAGAATACATGGAAGAACTGTACAAAAAAGATCTTCACAACCCAGGTAATCATGATGATGTGATCACTCATCTAGAGCCAGACATCTTGGAATGTGAAGTCAAGTGGGCCTTAGAAAGCATCACTACGAACAAAGCTAGTGGAGGTGATGGAATTCCAGTTGAGCTGTTTCAAATCCTGAAAGCTGATGCTGTGAAAGTGCTGCACTCAATATGCCAGCAAATTTGGAAAA
>NW_024070841.1:0-9703 GCF_014754425.2 Oryx dammah
AGAGGAACCAGAGATCAAATTGCCAACATCCGCTGGATCATGGAAAAAGCAAGAGAGTTCCAGAAAAATATCTATTTCTGCTTTATTAACTATGCCAAAGCCTTTGACTGTGTGGATCACAATCAACTGTGGAAAATTCTGAAAGAGATGGGAATACCAGACCACGTGATCTGCCTCTTGAGAAATGTGTATGCAGGTCAGGAATCCACAGTTAGAACTGGACATGGAACAACAGACTGGTTCCAAATAGGAAAAGGAGTACGTCAAGGCTGTATATTGTCACCCTGCTTATTTAACTTCTATGCAGAGTACATCATGAGAAATGTTGGGCTGGAAGAAACACAAGCTGGAATCAAGATTGCCGGGAAAAATATCAATAACCTCAGATATGCATATGACACCACCCCTATGGCAGAAAGTCAAGAGGAACTCAAAAGTCTCTTGATGAAAGTGAAAGAGGAGAGTGAAAAAGTTGGCTTAAAGCTCAACATTCAGAAAACGAAGATCATGGCATCTGGTCCCATCACTTCATGGGAAATAGATGGGGAAACAGTGGAAACAGTGTCAGACTTTATTTCTGGGGGCTCCAAAATCACTGCAGATGGTGACTGCAGCCATGAAATTAAAAGATGCTTATTCCTTGGAAGAAAAGTTATGACCAACCTAGATAGCATATTCAAAAGCAGAGACGTTACTTTGCTGACTAAGGTCCGTCTAGTCAAGGCTATGGTTTTTCCACTAGTCATGTATGGATGTGAGAGTTGGACTGTGAAGAAGGCTGAGCTCCAAAGAATTGATGCTTTTGAACTGTGGTGTTGGAGAAGACTCTTGAGAGTCCCTTGGACTGCAAGGAGATCCAACCAGTCCATTCTAAAGGAGATCAGCCCTGGGATTTCTTTGGAAGGAGTGATGCTAAAGCTGAAACTCCAGTACTTTGGCCACCTCATGCGAAGAATTGACTCATTGGAAAAGACTTTGATGCCGGGAGGGATTAGGGGCAGGAGGAGAAGAGGATGACAGAGAATGAGATGGCTGGATGGCATCATCGACTCAATGGACATGAGTTTGGATGAACTCCAGGAGTTGGTGATGGACAGAGAGGCCTGGCATGCTTTGATTCATGGGGTCGCAAAGAGTCGGACATAACTGAGTGACTAATGATGAAGTGTTGTTCAGTACTGGGATTGGGGAGTGTGTGTGTATTTGTTTGTGTGTATGTTTGGGATGAGGTAGAAGAGTCCGAGGCTGAATAGCCCAAGCTTGTCCCCTATGAACAGATACTCCAGAATGAAGATAGCAGGAGGACTACAGGAGAGGCTGTGCCCTTCCTAAATAAAAGAGACCACATATTTCTCATTCTTAAGGTCAAGGAGACCTTCCCAACTACAGATGTGCAGAAAAGTTCCTTGAAGGTCAAAAGAGGAGTGATGTCAACCTATTCCTAGGCCTCTGCACTGGAATCCATCTTAGATAAGGGTGAACACACACACAGACACACACACACACACACACACACACACACATACACACATACACAAAGAGTATCCTCAGTTCAGTTCAGTCACTCAGCCATGTCCGACTCTTTGCGACCCCATGAATCACAGCACACCAGGCCTCCCTGTCCATCACCAATTCCTGGAGTTCACCCAAACTCATGTCCATCGAGTAGGTGATGCCATACAACCATCTCATCCTCTGTCATCCCCTTCTCCTCCTACCCCCAATCCCTCTCAGCATCAGAGTCTTTTCCAATGAGTCAACTCTGCCTGAGGTAGTCAAAGTATTGGAGTTTCAGCCTCAGCATCAGTCCTTCCAATGAACATCCAGGGCTGATCTTTCGAATGGACTGGTTGGATCTCCTTGCAGTCCAAGGGACTCTCAAGAGTCTTCTCCAACACCACAGTTCAAAAGCATCAATTCTTCGGCACTCAGCTTTCTTAACAGTCCTGCTGCTGCTAAGTCACTTCAGTCGTGTCCAACTCTGTGTGACCCCAGAGGGCAGCCCACCAGGCTCCCCTGTCCCTGGGATTCTTCACGCAAGAACATTGGAGTGGGTTGCCATTTCCTTCTCCAAGGCATGAAAGTGAAAAATGAAAGTGAAATCTCTTAGTCATGTCTGACTCCTAGCGACCCCATTGGACTGCAGCCTACCAGACTCCTCCATCCATGGGATTTTCCAAGCAAGAGTACTGGAGTGGGGTGTCATTGTCTTCTCTGCTTCACAGTCCTAGGATATACCAAATATGGACTCAGAACCAGGCAAAGCAAGATGACTGGCCAGAGGAAATCTGGAAGAAATGCCCCATAGAAGTGATTTAAATTACCACAAGGGTGAGACTCTCTGAGCCTGCGTATCTATCTACATATTCTCTTTTTCCTCCTAATAAATACTTCACTTGTTTCACTGTTTCCATCTTGGTAGGAATTCATTTCTGCAAAGCAAAAAGGCTAGGGACTTGTCAGTGGCCACTAGTCTAGTGTCTAGGATTCAATACTCGCTGACAAGTCAGGCCTGACTTTAATACCTTGAGGAGAACTGAAATTGGCTTCAAGCCACTGGAGGCAAAGGCCACCTAATATCAGGAAGAGTGTACACATTAAGATGAATGTTTATAGGTAGGTGTCACATGTGTTGTGTTGGCCCATACATGGCTGCGTTGAAATGTGTTTCTTACTGTGGGGGGCCTATGCATGAGTATTTATCTTCAGTTATTGCCTTTTCCTTTGTTTTTAACTCTTCATTGCAACCAATATGATTGATTGGTTACAGTGGTGATAAATTTCTGTACTTAGTCTGTTGTAGGACATAAAATCAAATACTCATGCATCTTAAGATTATATGTAAAATAGGACAATATTTTTTGAATAATGACTTGGCAATCTTATTGGTGAGCAAAATTTATAAGTTAAACCAGTTGTGACTGACCAGAATTGATGGTGCAAGGATTTTCTTTCATTCATTTAAAATTCTCAGCTTAGTTATGGAAGGAGTTTTTGCAAAATGTTTCTATAGTAATCATGTAAACAAAATGGTCATTTTTGTAAATTCATGTCCCCGTAGGTAATACGGGCTTTCCTAGTGCCTCAGTGGTAAAGAATCCAATAGACGAGACACAGGTTTGATCCTTGGGTAGAGAAGATCCCCGGAGAAGGAAATGGCAGCTCACTCCAGTATTCTTGCTTGGGAAATGCTATGCACAGAGGAGCCTGGTGGGCTACAGTTCATGGGGTCACAAAGAGTCAGACACAACTTAGCAACAAAACAACAACATAGATAAAACACCTTCGAAATTTTTGAAAAATATCTCAAATACATTTAGACAATGGCAAAGATTTCATGGCAAAGGAAGAACTGGTTGATACACAGCACGATCTTTGGGATTTAAAATAGGATATAAATTTTATCTTATTTTGAAATTTTATTAAAATATTTGTTTTTGATATTTTTCTGATTAGCATTTCCCACCTGGCTACTAGCCAATCTCCCCTTTTCTCTTCTTTTAGCACAAGTTATAACTCTCCTCGGAGAAGGCAGTGGCACCCCATCTGACTCCAGTACTCTTGCCTGGAAAATTCCATGGATGGAGGAGCCTGGTAGGCTGCAGTCCATGGGGTCGCTAAGAGTCGGACATGACTGAGCGACTTCACTTTCACTTTTCACTTTCAGGCATTGGAGAAGGAAATGGCAACCCACTCCAGTGTTCTTGCCTGGAGAATCCCAGGGACGGAGGACCTGGTGGGCTGCCGTCTATGGGGTCGCACAGAGTCGGACACGACTGAAGTGACTTAGCAGCAGCAGCAGCATAGCTCTCCTAGTGAAAGTGAAGTCGCTCAGTCATGTCTGACTCTTTGCAACCCCAAGGACTGTAGCCTACCAGGCTCCTCCCTCCATGGGATTCTACAGGCAAGAGTACTGGAGTAGGTTGCCATTTCCTTCTCCAGGGGATCTTCCCGACCCAGGGATCGAACCCGGGTCTCCCATATTCCAGGAAGATGCTTTAACCTCTGAGCCACCAAGGAAGCCTCTCCTAGACCACTAGTATTGAGGAAATTAGAGGAACGCTAGGCTGCAATTTCTGGAATGTATGATCTGCATATAACTAGCCATAGTGAGGTTTATAATAAAACCAGATGGAAAATATACATGAAAGGAAGTACAAGATTCAAGACCACAAGTGAAATCAAAGAGAGCTGTCAGGGTCAATATGAAAATTTCCAGCCACGGACAATGCTCTTCTCTGCTAAATAGACAAAAGAATAAAAACTAATCACCTTGAATGGAGGCTCAAAAGGCATGAAAGAGCCAACTGGAACAACTTAAGCTGAAGTTGCAAGTTCAGGCAGAGAAATTGTCTGATTCAGAGTCCTTGGCGCAATCCATTTTATCTGACAGTTCAAGAAAGATTTGCAGTAATAAAATCACATTAGGGAATAGAGAACAAAGCAACAAAGGAGAACAAACAAGAAACTTGGCTTTCACACGAAGGGCAGAGCTAACAGTAAGTTGCTTTAGTTTACTGGATTCAGAGGTAAAATAAAAGTACGTTTCCAGTAAGTACTGTCGAGGGGTTTGTGGGAGCATATTAATACCAATCTTCAAGTACTCACTGAGATGACTCAGCTTTAATGTGATGTCCATTTACAAATTTAAATTTTCATGTGCATTCCAAAGGACTCTGATGCTATAGCCTCTGGAGATATGGGGGGAGAAACTTGTATCACAAATGGCAAAATAACAAATTCTAAATTATTTAGATGTTGGTTGCCCTGTCACTGAACTGTTAGGGTTCTAATTATTTACTTTCTCTCCTACTAATTATTTTCTTCAGATCATTTCCTTCATCAAAAGACAGGTCAGAACCAAAAAATTAATTAGCTTATCACAATGAAAAGTTTGGATTAGAAAAATTACTTAAATCACAGTATGACACATGTTCATCTGCAAAGGGACAGCTAGTGAATGGCAGAAAGCGAAGTAGAACAAAGAGGCTCTTGATTAAAGTGAAAGAAGAGAGTGAAAAAGTAGGCTTAAAACTCAGTATTCAAAAAACTAAGATCATGGCATCCAGTCCCATCACTTCATGGCAAATAGATGAGGAAACAATGGTAACAGTGACAGACTTTATTTTCTTGGGTTCCAAAATCACTGCAGATGGTGATGGCAGCCGTGAAATGAAAAGACACTTCCTCCTTGGAAGAAAAGCTATGACCAACCTAGACAGCATATTAAAAAGCAGAGACATTACTTTGCCTACAAAGGTTCATCTAGTCGAAGCTATGGTTTTTCTAGTAATCATGTATGGATGGGAGAGTTGGACTATAAAGAAAGCTGAGCACAGAAGAATTGATACTTTTGAACTGTGGTTTGGAGAAGACTTTTGAAAGTTCCTTGGACTGCAAGGAAATCAAACCAGTCAATCCTAAAGGAAATCAGTTCTGAATATTCACTGGAAGGACTGATGCTGAAGCTGAAGCTCCAATACTTTTTGGCCACCTGATACAAAGAGCTGACTCATTTGAAAAGATCCTGATGCTGGGAAAGACTGAAGGCAGGTTGAGAAGGGGACGACAGAGGATAAGATGTTTGGATGGCATCTCCAACTTGATGCACATGAGTTTGAGCAAACTCTGGGAGTTGGTGATGGACAGGGAAGAGTTGGACATGACTGAGCAACTGAACTGACTGAGCAAAAGTTTGGTTGCAAATATTCATCTCTGCCCTTGTAACATGACAGCAGCCATGAATAAATGTAAATAAATAAGCATGGCTGTGTTCCAATAAAACTTTGTTTATAAAAATAAGTGGTGGTCAACAAGTCTACCATGCATTTAAAGAGGAATTGCCATCAATTTTAATCAATTTCCCCACAAAATAAAAGAGGAGGGAATCATTCTCAATTTATTTAAAGAGGTCAGTATTACCTCAGTCTCAATACCAGAAAATGACAGCACAATGAAATGAAAACTACAGACTACTATCTCTTATGAGATATTCATGGCAAATGGAAGGGGAAAAAGTGGAAGTAGTGACAGATTTTATTATCTTGGGTTCCAAAATCACTGAGAATGGTGACTACAGCCATAAAATTAAGAGGATTGCTCCTTGGAAGGAAAGCTATGACAAATCTGACAGAGTTTAGGTTTAAAAAGCAAAGACATCACTTTGCTGACAAAGGTCCATCTAGTCAAAGCTATGGTTTTTCCAGTAGTCATGTACAGATGTGAGAAGTGGACCAGAAAGAAGGCTGAATGCTGAAGAATCGATGCTTTCAAATTGTAGTGCTGGAGAGGACTCTAGAGAGTCCCTCAGACTGCAAGATCAAACCAGTCAGTCAAAGGAAATCAACTCCGAATATTCATTGAAAGGACTGATGCTGAAGTTGAAGCTCCAATACTTTGGCCCCTGATATGAAGAGCCAACTCACTGGAAAAGATCCTGATGCTGGGAAAGATTAAAGGCATAGGAGAAGGGGGAGACAGAGGATGAGAGGGTTAGATAACATCACTGATTTAATGGACATAAATATGAACAAACTCCAGGAAATAGTAGAGGACAGAGGAGCCTGGCATGCTATAGTCCATAGGGTCACAAAGATTTGGACATGACTTAGTGACTGAACAATAACAACAACAATCTCTCTCGAACTCAGATATTAAAAACTTCAACAAAATATAAGAAAATCAAATCAAGCTGTATAAAAATAATTATACAACATAATCAAGTGGGACTTATCAGGTTTGCAAGGCTAGTTCAACATTCAATACTCTATCAATGTAATTTTTACCATGCCAATAAGTTAAAGAAGACAATTTATATGAAATATTAATCCATGCACAAAAATCACATAATAACGTGAAATTATTAAGAATCTACCATGCAAATAACCCACCCCTCAGTATAGTATAATAGCTCAAAATACTATGTAAAACATGGTCAATGCACAAATATCAGGCTGCTTATAGTACTGTTGGAAAAGCAATGCATCAAAAAAATAAATATGCATGCAGTACAAGAAGAAGTTAAAGCACAATTCTGAGAAGAAATGACTGTGTGATTAGTTAATTGGTGATGACTTTATAGAGAGTGTTTAATTACATTTTATGAAAAGGATGCAATTATTTGCTTAGCATAATGGTAAATATAATACTTAAAAACAGGATAAGCAAATAGGAATGGATTATCAGATGAGATATTAATATACACATTAATATAGTCTAACATTAGCAATGCATAATATGAGATTAAAAACACACATTCTTGTCAAAGCAATCTTCAGAAAGAAGAACAGAGCTGGAGTTATTACACTCCCGAATGTCAAACCATACTACAAAGCTACAGTAATCAAAATAGTATAGTACAGATACAAAAACTCACACATAGATTAACGGCACATTGATAAATAGTGTGTGAAAACTGGACAGCAACATGTACAAGAATTAATTTGAACATTTTCTCACACCATATTCAAAAATAAACTCAAAATGGATTAAAGACCTAAATGTAAGACATGATGGTTAACAGGCACATGAAACTACGCTTAGTATTGGCAATACAGAAACACAGATTACAGCGAAAATGACACACCACGTAACGCCTGTCAGAAAGGCTATCATCAAAAAGATCACAAATAACAAATGTTGATGAGGATGTGGAGAAAAGGCAACTCATATACACTATTGGTAGGAATGTAAATTGGTACAGCTAGTCGGAAAACAGTATAAAGGCTCTTTAGAAACTAAAAACAGAATTACCATATGATCCAGCACTTCTACTACTGGGCAAATATCCAAAGAAAATGAAAAACCTAACTCAAAAAGATACACGCACCCTATTTCTCATAGCAGTGCTGTTTATAATAATAAGGTATGGAAGCAACCTAAGTGACCATCAACAGATGAATGGATAAAGAAACGGTGATATATATATATATATGTATATATATATCACATATATATATTTGTGTGTGTGTGTATTCACACACAATGAAATACTACTGAGCTATAAAAAACAATGACATTTTGCCATATGCAACAAGCTGGAAAGATATGGATGGCATTATAATTATACTTAGTGAAATAAGTCAGACAGATAAAGACAATACTGTATGTTTGCACTTATATGTGGAATCTAAAAAATTACACAAAGAAATGAACATTAAAAATGCATTAATGATTTGAATTTATATTTTATTTAAATATACAAAAGTTTGATACAACTCTGAAAGACTACATTTTTTGCATATATTTAGCTGCATTCAGATATTGCTTATTAGAAAAACATAAGTGATTGCTCTGTCATCAGGTACAATATAAACATCAAATATAAATGTAAGTTCAGCAAGATATTCAGTCTGCATTAGGTAAATTACTAGGCAAAGTAAACCTTTTAAATCATTTCTCTAGAAATACTCAAATAACACACGAAAAGGCGAAATGATAGGATACCAAAAGAGGAACTCCCCAGGTCATTAGGTGCCCAATATGCTACTGGAGATGATGATCTCTGTTCATCTGTAAGGCAAACCATTCAATATCACAGTTGTCCAAGTCTATGCCCCAACCAGTAATGCTGAAGAAACTGAAGTTGAATGGTTTTATGAAGACCTATGAGATCTTTTAGAACTAACATCCAAAAAAGATGTCCTTTTCATTATAGGGGACTGGAATGCAAAAGTAGGAAGTCAACAAACACATGGAGTAACAGGCAAATTTGGCCTTGGAATGCAGAATGAAGCAGGGCAAAGACTAATAGAGTTTTGCCAAGAAAATGCACTGGTCATAGCAAACACCCTCTTCCAACAATACAAGAGAAGACTCTACACATGGACATCACCAGATGATCAACACCGAAATCAGATTGATTCTATTCTTTGCAGCCAAAGATAGAGAAGCTCTATACAGTCAACAGAAACAAGACTGGGAGCTGACTCAGATCATGAACTCCTTATTGCCAAATTCAGACTTAAATTGAAGAAAGTAGGGAAAACCACTAGACCATTCAGGTATGACCTAAATCAAATCCCTTATGATTATACAGTGGAAGTGAAAAATAGATTTAAGGGCCTAGAGCTGATAGATAGAGTGCCTGATGAACTATGGAATGAGGTTTATGACATTGTATAGGAGACAGGGATGAAGACCATCCCCATGGAAAAGAAATGCAAAAAAGCAAAATGGCTGTCTGGGGAGGCCTTACAAATAGCTGTGAAAAGAAGAGAGGTGAAAAGCAAAGGAGAAAAGGAAAGATATAAGCATCTGAATGCAGAGTTCCAAAGAATAGCAAGAAGAGATAAGAAATCCTTATTCAGCAATCAATGCAAAGAAATAGAGGAAAAGAACAGAATGGGAAAGACTAGAGATCTCTTCAAGAAAATGAGAGAACCCAAGGGAACATTTCATGCAAAGATGGGCTCAATAAAGGACAGAAATGGTCTGGACCTAACAGAAGCAGAAGATATTAAGAAGAGGTGGCAAGAATACATGGAAGAACTGTACAAAAAAGATCTTCACGACCCAGGTAATCATGAGGATGTGATCACTCATCTAGAGCCAGACATCTTGGAATGTGAAGTCAAGTGGGCCTTAGAAAGCATCACTACGAACAAAGCTAGTGGAGGTGATGGAATTCCAGTTGAGCTGTTTCAAATCCTGAAAGCTGATGCTGTGAAAGTGCTGCACTCAATATGCCAGCAAATTTGGAAAA
>NW_024070842.1:0-9701 GCF_014754425.2 Oryx dammah
AAGGGAAAACTAAACACCCATGTGGTCTGCACAGTAGCCACCATGATTCCTGAGACCCATGAGAATATAATTAATTTCATGAAAACCCTTCTGTTCATAATCATTGCATAGTTCAGAGGATGGCAGATTGCAGCAAATCGGTCATAAGCCATTGCTCCCAGAAGAAAACATTCAGTCCCACCAAAAAGAAGAATGAAATACATCTGTGAAAAACAGCCTGCAAAAGTGATCACAGTTTTTTCATTGGAGAGGACCACCAGCATTTCAGGCATGATGACTGCACTGAAACCTACTTCCACCACAGACAAGTTCAGGAGAAATAGATACATGGGAACATGGAGGCTCTGTTCCAACGAGATAACAACTATAATGATGGCATTTCCTATCAGAGTCACTAGGTAAATAACCAAGAAAACCTGGAAGAGCTGCCTTTGGAGTTCAGGAAAATTAGAAAAGCCCAAGAGGATGAATTCAACCACAGAACTTTGGTTTTGCCTTTTCATTTTGGTAGTACAGCATGTAATATTTTATGGCAAAAAATGTAAATTATGAAGCCACAATCCAATAATAGAGTTTAGGTCTCCATTCACCTCAAATAATCCTGGTAAAAGCTGTAAAGAGGAAGCTATCTTGACAGAAGTTATTTTGACAATTTTGAAAAATGGCCAGTTATAAGAAATAAATGTATCTTTCAAATATAAAAGGAGAATGAACACTTCTGGCTTATAAATCTTATCAGAATAGCACAAAATAATATCAAAGTTCTTATTTTCTAGTGCAATTCATACCCTATATATTTTGATATTTTAGCATAACTTGAAAGCAAACATAAATAGCTTGTGTCACATTCCTATTACATTGCTGTCAGTTTCCCCAGTTTTATATAAGTATGAAATCTAACACCACAGAAAATAAAGTATCAAAAGTGACAAAAGGAAAAAGATACCCACAGAAATTTTATAACAACCAAACAATTTAAAGTTACAGCACAATTGATACATGTTTATTACAAATATTCATAGGTTAAAAATTGTTGTATGTGACTCGGTTAAATGTGACAACAGTCTGCAGAAGCATATAGTGAAGGTTGTAGTATTACTTAAATTCAATGATCTGTAAACTAAGTGAATAATTGACTTCAGGTTTATTGATAACTTCCTCAACTGGTCATGGCAAGTTGTGTTGATACTAGCTTCACCATGGCCCATTCTTGTGAACCACAATGACTTATGAAAAAAAACTAAGTTTTGAAGATTGTGAAATGGTGATTTTAAAGATTCTTTCTCCCTCCCTCCCTCCTTTCCTCCCTCCCTCCCTCCTTTCCTCCCTCTCCCTATTCTATCACTAAGTTCATCAAAATGTTCATTTCATTATTTCTTATTCAACAAACACAGAAAGAGCATCTACCATTTTCTAGGCTCAGTAATCTCTGGAACTTTTGATTTCACAGCTCAACAAAGAGCTGACAACACAACATAAAATAGCATTTGATTCCTGGGTCAGGAAGATCTGCTGGAGAAGGGATAGGCTACCCACTCCAGCATTCTTGGTCTTCCCTTGTGGCTCAGCTGGTAAAGAATCCACCTGTAATGTAGGAGACTTGCGTTCGATCCCAAGGTTGGGAAGATCCCTTGGAGAAGGGAAAGGCTACTCATTCCAGTATTTTCCGTAGAGAATTCCATGAATTGTATAGTCTATGGGGTCCCAAAGAGTCGGACACAACTGAGCGACTTTCACTTACTCACTCACTCATATACTTCAGTACCTTCTAACTTTCTATCATTTATATCTTACCCAACATCTCCAGTGTGAAAACTCCAGAAGGGCAAAGATTTTCTTTTGTTCTTTGTTGTCACAATACCCATAAGAATCCATGACTCATAATATATGCTAAACAAATATGTGATGAATACAGAAAACAGGAAATCGAGACAGTATTTTAAAGGCATAGAGTGTCAGAAAGAAAAATAACATCAGCACACCATCCTATTGGGAAGCAAGAGTAATAAGTGTTTTAGACATTTCAATGAGAAAAACATTACTTCTAAATGGAAAAGGAAAGTGAATAACCATAATTAGAGGTGTCATGTGTGGAAGATACATCAGGTGGAAAGATCAATACGTGAGCGAGACTGAATTGCTCAAGTAAAAAGGCATTTGATGACAACTTACACTAGAATCAAGACCTACCGGTCATTGTATGATATCTTGAAAACCAGTGGAAGTTCACTGTGTCAGATGAAAAGGACAGAAAACAAGTCTTCAGTACAGATCAGTATCACATAAGCAGACAGTAGAAGGCAAGCTGACTTATTCCTGAACTTGACCTTAATCATGTATTAACATCAATGTCTGTATCATCCATAATAGTTATATTTGTATGTAAAGATTCTCCTAAATTTAGTATTTAAACTGAAAGATCAAATACCTAAATTTCTAACAGAGAAAAAAATAATGTGTATTCAGTTCCAAATATTTTAAAGTGGATAGGTTTTTAAACTAGAAAATTTAGAATATTGTATACACAAAGTGGAAAACTTTTAAAGGACTTTTTAAAAGCATGCTCACCATGGAAAGAGCAAATAACCACACATGATCCACATTTTATCTATAACTTATAAGATTATAATCTTGTCTTGATAACCCTCTGACATAGAATACTTGCGCAGATCACTCCATTTTCTAAGTTCGAGTCCTCCAACTGAAAAGGTAGGCAGTGGGCTCATTTACCAAATTCCCTTTCAGTTGCAATGTTCTAAGATTTGATGATTAGTGCATGAAAAGTACTTACATCTCTAATTACTACCAAAAATTTTTCTCTGAAAAGAAAAAGAAATTGACCAGCATCAACACCAAAGAGTCTACCAATTCAAATGTTTGAGCTGTGTCTAGTGATTCCTGAGCACCAAGACATCACTTCAACAGCATTTTCAACTATAAGATGAAGACGAATTGTAAGTGGAAACCTAACAAGCACACAGCAGAACCTTCACTTTGGTTCCTACTGGCTCTGTCATTTTAAAGTTCACACTACTTTACTAGATATTTTACCTCCAGTTAATAGCCACCTTCTCAGTCAGAGATTCTGTGCATTGGTGCTATAACATATGACATTGAATCACATGCCCTGGAGAATCCACCCCTGGAGAACTTGCAATCACCTTTATACATGTTTTCTTGTATTTTTACATGATAACTAAGGAGGTTTGAACTTGGCCCTTAAGGTAAGAAAGCCCAAGAGGGCTAAACTGGAGCACCACTCCTTTGTATTCCTACAGGGAATAAATACCTTCTCACTCAAAAAACTCAGCTTCACCAAGACATCTCCCAACAGGAAGTGGAAACAATGACTGAATAAAGGATGAAAATGGGGAAAGAAAAGAGAGGTGGGAAGAGGGTGTGAGCAAAGGCAGGTGAGCCAGAGGGAAAGGAATGACTGGATGGACTGTACAGTTAGTGCAGTGGTGGGAAATAAGTTAGTGGTGGGAAAAACAGTTAGGGCAGTAGTGGGAAATAAGTAGATAGAAGACTCTTTGCAAAATAAAAGCCTTGATGCCCTCTCACCCAGCAAGAACTTTTTATCTTTTGTAGTAGAAATATAGAGCCACTGAAAATTTTAGGAGAAAAATGTAATTAAAATTTATTTCATTGACAGAGTCTTTAAACCAGCAGTCAAAAAATCTGGACTAGCTTGTCTAATTTGAGCAAATCATCTAACTTTCCTGATTATATTACTTTCTCTGTAAAATAATCATTAATATTATTGATCTCCACTGCATATTTGTGAAAATCAAGGGACTCAAGGATGAGTCTAAACTGTCTTATACAATTAAAGCCATTGGTTCAGTCCCAAAAGAGTGAAGAGTGAATGAATCTGCAGGTTTGGCTTTGTCCAGAACTGGATGGTGAGTCTGGAATGCAGGTTCCCTTTGTCTACTTCCTATTGTTGCTTTCCTGATGTAGGTTGTTCCATTCTCAAGGAATCTCACCTTTCCTGGCAATTATAAGGCTGCCCTCTACATTGAGAGGCTCATTCCATCTAATCTGTCCCATGGGAAATGTACCAGTTACTCTGAGGAAAAAGGATGTTCTTTACAGAATCCAATCCAAGGAATATTTCCATATCATTCAGTATAGGGATAACACCCTATTTATGAGCCAGTCATGTGCAGTAGGCATGGGAAATGCTACTTAATATATGATTTATCCCATCAATTCCATGGGGGCTTCTGAAATACTGAAATATCGTATTTCTTGCTGTAGGTGGTGGTAACACAGGTGATGTGCCGATTGTGAGAAGTCATCAATATGTGGAGCTATGATTTGCACATTTTCCCATGTGTACATTAGAATTCAATCAAAACTGTATAGAAAAATTGTAGATACAAGCTAAAGGGGATAAAAAGGAAATGATATTAATATCAGGCTATATCTTAAAGGCAATAGTACTAAGTTGAAAAAAATAATAATCTGGAGATTTAACACACCTTCCTCAATGATTGACAGACAATATAGACAACAAAGACATAGAAATGAGAATATTTTAACAATAAAATTTTTATTTATAAGATGATAATGAGAGAGTAAATATAAGTCAGAAACAACAGATTTTATGTGGCTAACTATATTTTCCTCTTAAAATATTTACAAAAATTGATTATGTATTTGTCATAAAGAAAACAATCAATAAATCCAAATTCTTGGCACTCACATACATAATACACTTTGCAATAAAACTGCAGAACAACAACCAAATATGATGAAAGGAAACTAAGGTTTTGGAAATTTAGAAACATTCTGAAATTATCTTTTGCTAACTCAAAGTTGGACATGAACTATAGACTATTAAGAAATGAACTTTTAAATTAAATGACCAGATTTTCATTTATTAATGTCTTCAAAACTTTATTTCTAGTCTTGTCCTAAACTCTGTTCACCCTCAGCATCCCCTCATTTCAGGTAGTAGTAGCTTAAATTTTCTAGTTACACAAACCAAACACCAAGGAGTCATCCTTGAATTCATTTCCACTGCCCTGTCTCCAGCATTGCAGGGAGATTCTTTACTATCTGAGACACCAGGGAAACTCTTTTCCTACCAGTTCAGTTCAGTCGCTCAGTTGTGTCCAACTCTTTGCGACCCCATGGACTGCAGCACACCAGGCCTCCCTGTCCATCACCAACTCCCAGAGTTTACCCAAACTCATGTCCATTGAGTCGGTGATGCCATCCAACCATCTCATCCTCTGTCATCCCCTTTTCCTCCCAACTCATAGTAAATCCATAATCTATCTAAAGCACTATGTTCTAAGTATGGTGTATCAAATTTGAACATTCTCACTCTTCTTAAAAGGGCTTCCCAGTTGGCTCAATGGTAAAGAACCCATCTGCCAAATGCAAGAGATGCAGGGGACACCAGTTCTATTCTTGTGTTAGGAAGATCCCCTGGAAGAGGAAATGGCAACCCCCTCTACTATTCTTGCCTGGAAAATTCCACGGACAGAGGAGCCTGGCAGGGTACTGTCCATAGGGTCACAAAGAGCTGGACACGACTGAGCAATTGAGCATGCACTCACCCTTCCTAAAGCTAATATCCTGATCCAAGTTCCTTTTGTCTCCCAGTTGAATTATTGCCGTAGCCTCTGAACTTCCCCCTTCTTCCTCCCATGCCTCTGCTCAAACCCTCCTAAAGCACCCTATCCCATTCACTGCAGAAGTCACACTTACAAACATAGACTAAAATCTGTTTCCCTAGGCTTCCCTTGTGGCTCAGTGGTAAAGAACTCGCCTGCCAATGCAGGAGACGATCTCTGATCTGAGAAGATCACACATGCTGCGAAGCAGCTAAGCCCGCGTGCAAGGACTTTAGAGCCTGTGCTCTAGAGCCCAGGAACCACAACTATTGAGCCCACACGCTGAAACTACTGGAGCCCCCACACCATAGAGTCCATGCTCGGCAACAAGAGAAGCCCCTACAATGAGAAGCCTATGCATCAAAACAACCCAACATAGCCAAAAATAAATTTTAAAAAATTTTTTTAAAAAAAAGGTCTGTTCCCTCATTGCTCTTGGAGCTCATCTCCATTACATCCTCTTGCTTATTCTCATCCAGCCAAGGTCCCTTGATAGTTTTTGAATCCCCAGATATATTCTCACCCCACAGTTATTGCTTTGCTTTTCCTGAACATGGGCTCTTCCTTTCCAAAATGCTTATTCCCTCATGCCCCTTTGCCCAAGGGATATCTTCTCCAGGAGAACTTCCCAAATCAATCTATTTAAATTGAATCTCAAACCCAACTCTACTATCCTGATTTATTTTTCTCCACAATATTCCTCAGCAGAGATACATCCAAATCATAAGGACAAGTTAAAAATAAAAAGATGGAGAAAGATATTCCAAAATGCTAACCAAAGGAAATTCATGTAATTATATTATTGGGTTGGCTACACAGTTCCTTCAGTTTCTAAGTAAAATAAAAGACACATTTTTCATTTTCACCAAGAATTTTTAATGAACAACATATTCACTGTTTTGTTCTGTTACCTTCTGCCATTTTTCAGGTGACATCATAATTCCATCTTCCTGAAATATTTATCTTTTTGAGCAAACAACTGTTCCAGGTGCCTTTTATACCCTTACAGGGAATTGAAATTTTTTCTATTAAGAGAATTTTGTGGACTCAAATAAATGGAAATCTGAAGGTGCAATGTCTGGTGAATACAGTGGGTGAATCAGAACTTCCCAATCAAGCTGTAACAGTTTTTGCCTGGTAATCAAAAAAACATGTAGTCTTGTGGTAGAAGATTATGCATTTTCTGTTGACTAATTCTGGATGCTTTTGTTGAGTGCTGCTTTCATTTGATCTAATTGGGAGCAGTATTTGCTGGAATTCATCATTTGGTTATCCAGAAGGAACTCATAATAGAGGACTCCCTTCCAATCCCACCATATACACAACATCACCTTCTTTGGATGAAGACCAGCCTTTGGTGTGGTTGGTAGTAGTTCCTTTCACTTGCCTCATGATCTCTTCCATCCCATATTGCTTCACCTCCCATCATTATTTGTTTTAAAAATAGAACATTTTCATTATGTTTAAATAGAGAATTGAAGGCAAATAAATGGTCAAGAAGGGTTTTGTTTTTTTTTTTCACTTAAACTATGTGGGACCCAAACATCAAAGTGATAAACATAAATAAGCTGGTACAAAACATTTTCAGTGCTTCATTTGGACATTTTGAGTGTGTCAGCTATCTCCCACGTGGTACACTGATTGTTCTTAATTAATGTCTCAATTTAATCACTATCAACTTCAACTGGTTTACCCAACTCTAGAGCATCATCCATGGAGAAATCTCTGGCACAAAGCTTCATGAACCACTTTTGACACATTTAATCTGTCACAGCACCTTCTCCATACACTGCACAAAGCTTTTCTCTGCATTTTAGTTGCATTTTACCTTTCTTAAAATAATAAAGCATAATAAGCCAGGCCATCCTAAAGGAGATCAGTCCTGGGTGTTCATTGGAAGGACTGATGCTGAAGCTGAAACTCCAATACTTTGGCCACCTCATGCGAAGAGTTGACTCACTGGGAAAGACTCTGATGCTGGGAGGGATTGGGGGCAGGAGGAGAAGGGGAAAGACTGAGGATGAGATGGCTGGATGGCATCACCGACTTGATGAACATGAGTTTGAGTGAACTCCAGGAGTTGGTGGTGGACAGGGAGGCCTGGAGTGCTGTGATTCATGGGGTCGCAAAGAGTTGGACACGACTGAGCGACTGAACTGAACTGAAGCCAAAAATGCTGCTTTTTTCTTCCATCTTCAGTATTGAAGTGACTACACAAAAATTCACCAATTGTGTCATTTTCTTAATGCACACTAATGTGATAACTGTCACAATACAATCTAGCAAAATTGTTTCAAATGAAGTTAAAGACAACTAAGTGCTACTAGAGCCAGCTTGTGGAAAATACCAAACAAATTTTTCTGTCAACCCAATACTACCAGAAAAAACAAACTGCAGAGCATGAAGTTTTATTAGGGATAAACTGAACTGGACTCTTAAGGACCTTCATGGATATATTAGCCCCCACTCCCCACCCTGCGTGTATCCCCTGTGTCTTGAAGTAAAAGACTTTGCTTCAGGCCTCCCCTAAGTGTCAAAACCCTGGCTCAAGAGTTAATGATTATGAAATGTGATCATGTAGTAACAAAGAATAGCTGTTAGACTGGGAAACTGGTAATAATTTTGACTATAAATCAACCACATAGCAGAGAGATTGAACTCCCAGTTTCCTGAAAGATAAAGATATAGCTCTGACACACATTCCTAAGTTGTTTGGACAGAAAGCTGACCCCTACCAGATGAAAACTGCTAACCACAGCACATAGTCCCAAGACCAGTTGACCAGAAGGTTGATGATGCTCAAAATTTCACCTTGATACCAAGCAATCTGAGAACTGAGCACAAGTTGATCATGCACCCTCTGGCCCACCTTTTCATATCACCTTAAAAATCCTTCCCTGAAAGCCATTAGGGAGTTCAGGCAGCATGAGCTGCCCATTGCCTTGGCTTAGTGCCCTGCAATAAATGCTGTGCTTTCTTTCAATACAATCTAATGTTCACAGATTTTCATTGCTGTGCACTGGGCAAGTGGACCCAAATCTAGATCCAGTAATAGGAAAAAAAGAGTCACTTTATAATGAGAAAAGTTTCAGTTCTCCAAAAATATGTAAAAATACTAAACCTGTAAGTATCTATTAATATGGCTGCAAAGCATATCAAGCAATTATTTCTTTATGAACGAGCACCCAAAACCTTGTTTGTTTGTCCTATCAATTCTTCACCTTGGGCCACTTCTTAGGTCCCATTTCTATTGTAAAAATACCAAGAGAAACTCTATTTTGAATTATAACCTGTGTGAGTCATGAAGCAAAACAGTTTGGTCTCCTCAAAACAACTGCCCCTTGTTTACACATTCATGGAACAAGTTTTCACTCCAGAAATTAAAATCTCATCTATTCTTAGTGTCTGAAATTCCACCCTATTAGTGCAGCACAGTGGGCCTTCAGGTCCATTTGAAGAATTTATAGTGACTGTGAAAACTAATTCTGTAATAGCTACTAAGATCTATAAACACACATACTCTTCATCCCATGAGACCCAGGCCTATGTCTTATAGAAATAAGATGTTAGTAAATATGAACATATGGAACTAGCTGTTCATCAAAGCATCATCTTAAGGATAATAATCTGGTAAAACTTGAATGTACATGATAGAGGAATAGGCAAATAAATTCTTATATCATATATCATCAAACTTAGGCACCTAGAGAAAATGAATGTGAATAGCCTTTAGAAACAGAGAGCTCCCTGACATGTTTTCAAACTTGGGGAACTCAACAAATTAAATATATTTATATCAAGAAATATAAACTAGTTCATCATTATTACATTAGAGTTTGGTCAGACAGAGGATATTTATCACATGGCTTCTCAGCAAGTCAAAATGTATGTAAATCCACTTTTCTTTGCCATATTTTCATCAAAGCACTTTTCATCTCACTGTTTCTCAAGCTATAGATCAGTGGATTCAGCAGAGGTGTAAGAAGAGAGTAAGCCAATGACACCAGCTTCTTGGTTTCTGGGCAGTAGCCAGATTTGGGTTGTAAGTAAGTCATACTGGCTGTGCCATAG
>NW_024070843.1:0-367 GCF_014754425.2 Oryx dammah
CACATCATGGGCCCTGCACTCATCCCGGCAGGGCCCGGCCTTTGTTCAAGCCCCGACAAACTCTCCTGAGCTCTAAGCTCAGTTCTGGCACTGAACAATGCTGTGTCCTGCCTTTGTTGACGTCTCCGAGAAACACTCCTGCGCCCGCATCTCTGTCCCTGCCATGAACCAGGCTGGGTCATGCACCTATTCAAGGCCCTGACCAACATACCTGAGCCTGTATCTGACTCTCATGCTAGTTCCCTGCCTACTCGAGCCACCAGCAAACAATCCTGAGACAACAAGTAGTTCCATGCCTTGTAACTATGGAGTGAACCGCCATTGTTCATTCCCCCAGGAAACACTAGCGATCCCACATACTGCTCAC
>NW_024070843.1:467-9697 GCF_014754425.2 Oryx dammah
TCCAGCTAACACTCCACAGTGCACATCTGTGGTTCAAACTTCTGATAAATACTCCTGAGCCCACCTCTAGGTCTGTGCACTGAATCAGGCTGTGTCCTGCCCTTCTGCATGTACCTACAACATTCCTTAGCACACATCTGTGTCCCTGAACAGAACCAAGCTGGATCCTGCGCTTGTTCAAGCCCCTGAAAACGACTCCTGAGCTGACATTTAGGTCCTTTTGCTGATCCAGGCTGGTCCTGTGTTTGTTGAGACCCTAGAGACATGTGTGAGGCCACATATGGTCCCTGCACTGAACCAATCTGGACATTTTACTTGACCAAGTACTCAACAAATATTCTGGAGCCCACATTTCGGTGCCTCTTCTGATCCAGATTGAGTCCTAACATTCTTCAAGCTCCAGACAATTGCTCCTGGGCCCACATCATGGTCCCTGAACTGAGTTCTGCTGGGTCCTGAACTGGTTCCACGCCCTGAACAACATCCTGAACCCATATCACACTCCCAGAACTCACGCAGGTTGGACCCTGCCTTTAGTCATGCCCCGACAAACATTCCTGAGCACACTATGTCGTCTCCTCACTGACCTAGGATGGGTCCTCCCCTTGTTCAAGGTGCCGGCCAACACTGCTGAGCCTCTCTCTGACTCTCTGGCTAGTCCTGGCCATATTCAAACCACGGACCTACAATCCTGAGCCCACAACTCACTCCCTGACTCTGAACTAAGGTGTGTCCTGCCCTGGTCAGTCCCCATAGGAAGCATTCAAAATCTGGCATTGCACTCGCTGCACTGAACAAGGCTCGACGTGCCTTTGTGCAAGACCCTCCCGAGCCCACATTTCGATACCTAAATGGACCACTTCGGTCCTGCCCTTGTTCAAGACCATGAAATACCCCTGAGCCAGCATCTCGGTCCCTGTACTGAACCAGGTTACTTTCTGCCAATTTAAAGCCTCAACGGATACTCCTGAATTGACATTTAAGGACCTGCACTGACCCACGCTGGCTCAAGGACTTGTGCAAGACCCTTGCAAACAGTCCCAAGCCTCCCTCCTGGTCGCTGCACCGAACCAGGCTGGGTTCTGCCCTTCTTCCACCCCGACAAATACTCCTGAGGCTCATTTCGGTGCTTACCCAGACCAGGCTGGGTCCTGCCCTTCTTCAAGGCCATGACAAATACTTCTGAACCCACGTGTCGGTGTCTGCACTGAACCAGGCTAGTTTCTTCCCACATGCAACACTCTTGACAGACAACCCTGCGCCGAAATGTCAGGTCCTGCACGGAATGAGGCTAAGTGCTTCCCATGTTCATGACCCCTAATATCAGGCCTGAACCTCCATCTTGAAGTATTTTGGGAGCTACCAATGTTGCATCCCTGCAAGTGCTCCTATGCCCACATCATGGGCCCTGCACTGACGCGGCAGGGCCCTGGCTTTGTTCAAGCCCCTGACAAACACTCCTGGGTTCACATCTCGGTTCCAGCTCTGAACCATGCTGGGTCCTAACTTTGGTTACACCCCCGAGAAACACCTCTGCACCCACATCTACGTCCCCGCCATGAACCAGGCTGGGTCCTGCACTTATTCAAGGCCTCTACCAACATAGCTGAGCCTACATCTGAGTCTTATGCTGGTTCCCGGGCTTATTCAAACCAAAGGCAATTAATCCTGAGCCAACAAGTAGCTCGATGCCTCAGAACTACAATGTGTACTGCCATTGTTCAGTCCATCAGGAAACACAGGTGATCCCACTCATGACACTCAAGAAGGCTGGGTCAAGCCTTTGAACAAAACCTGACAAACACTCCTGAGCCTTAGTACAATAGGTCCCTGCAGTGAACCAGGCTGAATCTTCCACTACTAAAGCCTCCGGCAAACACTTCCCAGCACACATCTGTTCTCCAGGCTTCTGAAAAATATTCCTGGACCCACCTCTAGGTCTGTGCACTAAATCGGGCTGGGTACTGCTCTTCTGCTTCACACCTACAACACTCCTTACTGCACATGTATGGCCCTGAATGGAACCAAGCTGGATCCTGTGCATGTTCAAGTCCCTGAAAATGACTCCTGAGCCCACATCCAGATCCCTTCGCTGACCCAGGTTGGACCTGCCCTTGTTCAGACTCCAAGAGACACGTGTGAGCCCACATAGGATCCCTGCACTGAACCAAGCTGGCCCCTGTACTTGCACAAGCCCTTGACAAATATTCTGGAGCCCATATTTCGGTCACTCTACTGATCCAGACTGGGTCTTGGCCTTCTTCAAGCCCCAGACAATCGCTCCTGGACCCACATTGCGCTCCCTGACCTGAATTCTGCTGGGTCCTGAACTGGTTTCATGCCCTGATCCACACTCTTGAGCCCATATCTCACTCCCAGACCTCACCCAGGTTAGACCCTGCCTTTAGTCAAACCCTGACAAACATTTCTAAGCCACAGCGTCATCTTTGCACTGACCTAGGATAGGTCCTGCACTTGCTCAAGGTGCCAGCCAACACTACAGAGCCTCTCTCTGACTCTCAGAATACTCCTGGCCATATTCAAACCACCAACCTACAATCCTGAGCCCACAGGTCGCTCCCTGACTCTGAACTTGGATGTGTCCTTGCCTTGGTGAGTCCCTCCAGGAAACTCTCCCAATCCGGCATCGCTCTTCAGCCCACATTTTGACACCTTTGCAGATAATGCTCGGTCCTGCCCTTGTTCAAGACCAGGAAATACCCCTGAGCTTGCATCTCGGTCCTTGTATTGAACCAAGTTAAGGTTGCCCATCTTGAAGTCTGAACAGATACTCCTGATTTGACTTCTAAGGACCTGCACTGACCCAGGCTGGGTCCAGGCCTTGTGCAAGACCCTTGCAAACACTCCTAAGCCTCCCTCCCAGTCGCTGCACTGAACCAGGCTGGGTCCTGCCCTTCTTCCACCCTGACAAATACTCCTGAGGCTCTTTTCGGTGCTTACCGGGACCAGGCTGCATCCAGCCCTTCTTCAAGGCCAAGAACCCATGTGTCGGTGTCTGCACTGAACCAAGCTACTTTCTTCCCATGTGCAAGCACTGATAACCTATCTTGAGCCCAAAAGACGGGTCCTGCATGGAAGGAGGCAAAGCGCTGCCCATGTTCATGACCCCTCATAACAAGCATGTGCCTACTTCCTGAACCTGACACTGAAGCATTTTGGGATCTACCCCTGTTGCACCCCAGCAAATGCTCCTATGCCCACATCATGGGCACTGCACTCATCCCGGCAGGGCCCTGCCTTTGTCCAAGCCCCAACAAACACTTCTGAGCTGTCAGCTTGGATCTGGCACTGAAACATGCTGAGTTCTGCCTTTGTTTACGCCTCCGAGAAACACTCCTGTGCCCGCATCTCTGTCCCTGCCAAGAACCAGGCTAGGTCCTGCACGTATTCAAGGCCCTGACCAACATACCTGAGCCTGTATCTGACTCTCATGCTTGTTCCCAGCCTTATTCGAGCCACTGGCAAGCAATCCTGAGCCGACAAGTAGCTGCATGCCTTGTAACTGTGGAGTGTACCGCCGTTGTTCATTCCCCCAGGAAACACTAGCGATCCCACATACCACTCACTATACTCAAGAAGGCTGGGTCATGCCTTTGAACAGGAAACCGACAAACCCTCCTGAGCGATTGGAGACTAGGTCCCCGCAGTGAACCAGGCTGAATCTTGCACTGGATAAAGCCTCCGGTAAACACTCCCGAGTGCACATCTGTTGTTCAGGCTTCCGATAAATACACCTGGGCCCACCTCCAAGTCTGTGCACTGAATCAGGATGGATCCTGCTCTTGTGCATGACACCGGCAACACTCCTTAGCACACATCTTTGTCCCTGAATGGAACCAAGCTGGATTCTGCGCTTGTTCAAGCCCCTGAAAATGATTTCTGAGCCAACATTTAGGTCCCTTCATTGACACAGGCTTGTCCTGTGCTTGTTCAGACCCGAGAAAAATGCATGAGGCCACATATGGTCCCTGCATGGAGCCACTATGGGCCTTGTACTTGACCAAGCACTCGACAAATATTCCGGGGCCCACATTTCGGTCCCTCTTCTGATCCAGACTGGGCCTTGGCCTTCTTCACGCCCCAGGCAATCACTCCTGGGCCCATATCGTGGTCCCTGAACTGAATTCTGCTGGGTCTTGAACGAGTTCCATGCCCTGATCAACAACTTGAGCCCATATCTCACTCCCAGAACTCACGCAGGTTGGACCCTGCCTTTAGTCATGCCACGACAAACATTCCTGAGCCCACTACATGGTCTTTAAACTGACCTAGGATGAGTCCTGCTCTTGTTCAAGGTGCCAGCCAACACTGCTTAGCCTCTCTCTGACTCTGGCTAGTCCTGACCATATTCAGACCAGCGACCTACAATCCTGAGCCCTCACCTCGCTCTCTGACTCTGAACTAGGGTGTGTCCTGCCCTGGTCATTCCCCATAGGAAACATTCCCAACCCAGCATCGTGCTCGCTGCACTGAACATGGCTCGACCTGCTTTTGTCCAAGACCCCAACAAATGCCTCCAAGCCCACATTTCAATACCTACACGGTCCATGCTCTGTCCTGCCCTTCTTCAAGATGATGAAATACTGCTGAGCTATCATCTCAGTCCGTGTACTGAACCAGGTTACTTTCTGCAAAATTAAAGCCTCAACGGATACTCCTGAATTGATATTAAAGGACGTGCACTGACCCAGGCTGGGTCCAGGACTTGTGCAAGACACTTGCAAACACTCCCGAGCCTCCCTCCCAGTCGCTGCACCGAACCAGGCTGGGTCCTGCCCTTCTTCCACCCCGACAGATACTCCTGAGGCTCATTACGGTGCTCACCCGGACCAGGCGGGGTCCTGCCCTTCTTCAGGGCCACGAAAAATACTTCTGAACCCACGTATTGGTGTCTGCACTGAACCAGGCTAGCTTCTTCCCACTTGCAAACACTGACAGACAACCCTGCGCCAAAAGGTCTGGTCCTTCATGGAACGAGGCTAAGTGCTTCCCATGTTCATGACCACTAATATCAGGCCTGAGCCTACATTTTGAGTCTGGCACTGAAGCATTTTGGGAGCTGCCACTGATGCATCCTCACAAATGCTCCTAAACCCACATCCTGGGCCCTGCACTGACCCGGCAGAGCCCTGCCTTTGTTCTAGCACCCGACAAACACTCCTGAGCTCACATCTCGGTTCCAGCTCTGAACCATGCTAGATCCTGACTGTGTTTCCGCCCCCGAGAAACACACTGCACCCGCATCTAAGACCCTGCCATGAACCAGGCTGGGCCTGCACTTATTCAAGGCCCCTACCAACAGACCTGAGCCTGCATCTGACTCTCACGCTAGTTCCCAGACTTATTCGAGCCAACAGCAAGCAATCCTGAGCCGACAAGTAGCTCGATGCCTCACAACTACGGTGTGTACTACCATTGTTCAGTCCATCAGGAATCACAGGTGATCCCACATCCCACTCGCTACACTCAAGAAGGCTGGTTCATGCCTTTGAGCAAGACCCCGACAAACATTTCTGAGCCCGAGGACGCTAGGTCCCTGCAGTGAACCAGGCTGAATCTTGCACTGGTAAAGCCTCCGGCAAACACTCCCCAGCGCACATCTGTTGTTCAACCTTCTGAAAAATACACCTGGGCTCACCTCTAATTCCGTGCAGTGAATCAGGCTATGTCCTGCCCTTACGCATGACACCTACAACATTCCTTACCGCACATTTGTGTCCCAGAACGAAACCAAGCTGGATCCTGCACTTGTTCAAGCCCCTGAAAACCACACCTGAGCCTATATGTAGTTCCCTTCACTGACCAAGGCTGGTCCTCCACTTGTTCACACATGAGAGACACGCATGAGGCTACGTATTGTCCCTGCATGGAACAAAGCTGGGCCCTTTACTTTCACAAGCCCTCGACAAATATGCCAGAGCACACATTTCGGTCCCTCTACCAATCCAGACTGGGTTCTGGCCCTCTTTAAGACCCAGACTATCGCTCCTTGGCCCACATCACTTTCTGTGACTGAACTCTGCTAGGTCCTTCACTGGTTCCGTTCTCTGACCAACATTCTTTAGCCCATATCTCACTCCCAGGATTCACGCATGCTGGACCCTGCCTTTATTTAAGCCCCGATAAACCCTCCTGAGCCCCCTACGTCGTCTTAGCACTGACGTAGGATGGGTCCTGCCCTTCTTCATGGTGTCGGCCAACACTGCTGAGCCACTCTCTGACTCTCCTGCTGGGCCTGGCCATATTCAAGCCACCGACCTACAATCCTGAGCCCAGAACTTACTCACTGACTCTGAAGTAGCATATGTACTTGTGTCCTGCCCTTGGTCAGTCCCCCCCAGGAAACACTCCCGATCTGGCATTTCACTCGATGCACTGATCAAGGATTGACATACCTTTGTGCAAGACGCCTACAGATACTCCCGAGCCCACATTTCAATACCTACACGGACCATGCTCGGTCCTACATTTGTTCAAGAGCATGAAATAGCCCTGAGCCCACATCTCCATCCTTGTATTGAACCAGGCTAAGGTCTTCACACCTTGAAGCCTCAACAGATACACCTGAATTGATATCTAAGGACCTGAACTGACCCAGGCTGGGTCCAGGCCTTGTGCAAGACTCTTACAAACACCCAAGAGCCTCTCTCCAAGTTGCTGCAGCCACCAGGCTGGGTCCTGCCCTTCTTCTAACCTGACAAATACTCCTGAGGCTCTTTTCGGTGCTTACCTAGACCAGGCTGGGTCCAGCCCTTCTTCAAGGCCACGACAAAAACTCCTGAACCCACGTCTTGGTCTCTGCACTGAACCAGGCTAGTTTCTTACCACGTGCAAGCACTAACAGACAACACTGAGCTCAAATGTCAGGTTCTGCATGGAAGGAGGCAAAGTGCTGCCGATGTTCATGACCCTAATAACAAGCCTGTGCCAACTTTTTGAGCCTGGCACTAAAGCATTTTGGGAGTTGCCCCTGTTGCATCCCAGCAAATACTCTTTTGCCCACAACATGGTTCTGCACTGATCCCAGCGGGGCCCTGCCTTTGTTCAAGACCTGAAAAACACTCCTGATCTGTCAGCTCGGTTCTGGCTCTGAACCATGCTGGGTGCTGTCTTTGTTTAAGCCTCTGAGAAACACTCCAGAGCCCGCATCTCAAGTCCCTGCCATGAACCAGGCTGGGTCCTGCACGTATTCAAGGCCCTGACCAATATACCTGAGCCTGTATCTGACTCTTACTCTAGTTCCCGGCCTTATTTGAGCCACCGGCAAGCAATCCTGAGCCAACAAGGAGCTCCATGCCTTGGAACTATGGAGTGTACCACCATAGTTCATTCCTCCAGGAAACACTAGCGATCCAATATCCCACTCAGTGCACTCAAGAAGGCTGGGTCCTACCGTTGAACAACAACCCAAAAAACACTCCTGAGCCCTAGGACACTAGGTCCCTGCAGTGAACCAGGATGAATCTTGCAGTGGATAAAGCCTCCAGCAAACACTCCCCAGCACACATCTGTTGTTCAAGCTTCCGATAAATACTCCTGGGCCCACCTCTAGGTCCATGCAGTGAATCAGGCTGGGTCCTGCCCTTGTGCATGACACCTACAACACTCCTTAGCGCACATCTGTGTTTCTGAACGGAACCAAGCTCGATTGTGAGCTTGTTCAAGACCCTGAAAATGACTCCTGAGCCCACATTTAGGTACTTCACTGACCCAGGCTGGTCCAGCGCTTGTTAGGACCCAAGAGAAACGTGTGAGGACACATATGGTCCCTGTACTGAACCCAGTTGTCCCTGTACTGGCACAAGCCCTCGACAAATATGCTGGAGGCCACATTTCAGTCCCTCTACTTATCCAAACTAGGTCCTGGCCTTATTTATGCCCCAGACAATCACTCCTTGGCCCATTTTGCGGTCCCTGCACTGAATTCTGCTGGGTCCTGAACTGGTTCCATGCCCTGACCAACAACTTGAGCCCATATCTCACTCCCAGAACTCACGAAGCTTGGACCCTGCCTTTAGTCATGCCCTGAAAATCTTTCTTGAGCCCACTACTTCATCTCTGCACTGACCTAGGATGGGTCCTGCCCTTGTTCAAGGTGTCGGCCAACACTGCTGAGCCTCCCTTTGACTCTCCAGCTAGTCCTGGCCATATTCAAACCATCAACCTACAATCCAGAGCCGACAACTGTCTCCCTGACTCTAAACTAGTGTGTGTCCTGCCCTTGGTCAGTCCCCATAGGAAACACTCCCAATCAGGCATCACACTCGCTGCATGGAGCAAGCCTTCATGTGCCTTTGAGCAAGAACCCAACAAATGCTCCGATCCCATATTTCGATACGTACGTAGACCACGTTCGGTCCTGATCTTGTTAAAGACCATGAAACACCCCTGAGCCCGCCTCTCGGTCCCTGTACTGAACCAGGCTAACTTCTGCCCAATTAAAGCCTCAACGGATACTCCTGAATCGATATCTAAGGACCTACACAGAACCAGGCTGGGTTCAGGCCTTGCGCAAGTCCCTTGCAAACACTCCTGCGTCTTCCCCCCTGTTTCCACAGCAAATCATGCTAGGTCCTGCCCTTCTTCAAGGCCATGACAAATACTCCTCAACCCACGTCTCGGTCGCTGCACTGAACGGGGCTAGGTTCTTCCCACGTGCAAGCAATGACAGACAACCCTGAGCCCAAATGTCGAGTCCTGCACAAAATGTGGCAATGCGCTGCCCATGTTCATGACCCGGAATAACAGACCTGAGCTAACGTCTTGAGCCAGGCCCTGAGCATTTTGGGAGCTGTCCCTGTTGCACCCCAGCAAATGCTCCTGAGCCCACATCATGGGCCCTGCACTTATCCCGCAGGGGCTCTGCCATTTTTCAGGCCCCCGACAAACACTCCTGAACTCACAACTCTTGTCTGGTACTGAACCATGCTAGGTCCTGCCTTTGCTTACGCCCCCGAGAAACACTCCTGGCCCACAACTCCATCCCTGCCATGAACCAGGCTGGGTCCTGTAGGTATTGAAGGCAGGGACCAACATACCTGAGTCTGTTACTGACTCTCATGCTAGCTCCTGGCCCTATTCCAGCTACCGGTAAGTAATCCTGAGCTGACAGCTAGCTCCATGCCTCTGTATTAGGGTGGGTACTGCCATTGTTCAATCCCCCAGGAAGCACAGGCGATCCCACATCCCACTCAGTGCTCTCAAGAAGG
>NW_024070844.1:0-9695 GCF_014754425.2 Oryx dammah
ATTTATACAGACAAGCACTACAGTACATTCATCTGAAAGACTAAAATCAGGTATCAGAACATGAATTGATCTGAAAGGATATTTATAGTCAGAATATACAAGAAAAAGTAAGTAATAATAGAAATGAAGTATATAAGTTTACATAAATATAAGAAACATTAAATTCTACAGTATTTTCTCTATGGAATTCATGAATTTTTCCACTAATTAAAAACCCTGTAATAAAATATCTTCAGGTCCATGTAACAAGTATTAACAGAGTAAAGATTGCATGGAGTTCAAAATGTAGTCTTTGTCGTATACTGGGCGCTGTATAATCATCTGGAGAATTAGTGCAGGTGAACTGGAAACACACAGACGAGTCAGTCCTGGGATGGCAGCTGGTGCCTGAGCCCCTGCCCCTCCAGACACCCCCTCTGCTCCATTTCAGGCTTCAGCTGCTTTGAGAATTCAGAGAAACATGGAGGACCAAGCAGATCAAGGAGAGAACTCTGTGGCTGACTTTATTCTGACATATAGCTAAAAGCTGCTGGTAAAAAAAACTCAAAAGCCCAATCCAGCTTTCTAGCTGAGATGTGACCAGGACAGAGCAGACAGCCTCCTGCCCTCAGAGCGGCGCGAGTAGGGCTGGGCCCCCGGGCCGGACCCACCAGAGGCCCAGCCAGAGCGGCACCTGCAAGGGAGGGTGGCCCCTCAGTGGCGGCCGAGCCCCAGATGCTGGTGCACCTCCGTGTGAAACGCTGGCCTCCGCACAGAGAGGCCCAGGGCAGGGCAGCCTCATGATCCCTGAGTCTCTGGGCCCTGCTCCCTCCGAGAACGTGCACGCAGGGCTTAGCCGGCAGCACCGCCGCTGTGGGAGGGACACCCGTGTGCACGGACGCAAGGGAGCCTTGGCCGTGCTCTCACCACTCCGGCGACAGCGGGGCGCCAGGGTCACGTTCTCTGCTGCTGAGGGCTCCCTGGGCCGACCTCCGGAGACCCGCTGACCCTCCACTCCCGGGGCGTGGGCTTGTGTCCCCGAAGGACCAGGCCGGCCTGTACTCACCCCGAAGCTCAGCAGGAGCAAGTCCTGAGTGTAGCGGAATCCAGCCTCTGCGTTCCCACCACGCTGCCCGGTCCCACGAGTGCAGGAGGAAGCGAGCACACACAGAGTGTGGTTCGTCATGCAACGTCACAAGGGGCACGAGGACACACACACGCGCAGCAGCAGTGCCCACTCCTACTGAGGGTCTGGGGAAACTTCTTGAGGGTGGATGAGCCAGAGAGAGCGAGCCTGGGGGCTGCCACGTGGGGGTCCCTGCCACCCGGGGGGGTGGGAGTGTGGTCACACTAGAGCAGCAAATGGCACATTCAATGACAGAAACGCCATCATGGGGACAGCTACTCCCGGTGAGCAGCTGCCAGTCTCTCATTAGACCTCCGGATTCACAGGGCTGCTGGACCTCTCTTCAGCTGTCACTGGATCTGTGAGATGGGACACAGGCAGGGACTGGCTACTTGCGGGTCACGGGACAGGCACCGGTGGCCTGAACCCCGCGATCTGCTGTCCTGGGGGCCGGGCCGCTCTCCCCAGGCCCCTTCAGGGAGGGCAGAGCACGGGGCTGATCTAAGAAAGTGGAAACTCAGTCTCAGCCTCCCTCGGAAATGTCACCACTGACGTTTTCTCATCACAACACAGGCTGTAGGGCCCAATGTGTCAGCCCCGACCCCCAACCCCCACTCCAAGTTGACTAAGAAATCTACAGAAACCGCTAGCAGAAACCCGTTGCTCCCAATTCAACGTTTTCCGTCTTCCCCTGGGCCCACCAGGAACACATCGGCTGAGTCTCTGGCCAGGCTTCCAGAGAGGGCTGAAGACAGTGGGGGCTGCTGATGGAGCAGGCCACCTGTCCACGCCCTTCTGATTCTAAGAGCCCAGACGCCTGCTGCACTGTGACTTCAAAAGCCATGGAAAAAACCCAGTTACACGGTTTATGCCCTGCCTATCTCATGCGGTTTGTAAAAGGTCACTTCCAATATACTATATTCCGAATACCTCGCTCTAGGATTGTTTCTAATTATTCCAAACTCTGATGTCTACGTCACCATGTGCATTAGACAGGAAAATGTTGGATTTATAATGAGGAGAATGGAAAATCAAAAAGCAAGCAGTTAGACTCTTCAATCTACTGAAAGCTAAGCTACAGTTAAGAATTGTAAAAATGAGCTCCATGCTCCTTGGAAGAAAAATGCTGTTTGAAAAAGGAGAGAAGCACTGGGTCCCCCCCACCCCTGGTTAAGCGTATTACTGAGTTCTGGCAAAGAGACAATGCAGCTTCTCCCTAAGCCCCCTCACTGAAAGTGCCCAGCTTAGCACAGGCTTTCCCTAAATATACTTTGCTCTCTGAGAGCAAGTGAGGGCAAAGCTTATAAATCTACTCATGGGAAGGGCTAATAACAGGAAAAAATGCACCAAAGAGACCCTCCAGGCCCCCTTCCCATGGGGTGAGCACACACTCATTCTGGGGCAGGCACAGCCAACCGTGGAGAAAGCATCCAGTGAGACACCCCTGTCACAGGTGGGACACTGGCGGCGGGGGGGTGGTGCACAAGGCATCTCCTGAGCTACAGAGCCTGACCCCCGGCTCAGGCTGTCTGGCCGTCTGTCTTGCCATCAAGTGGGGACACAGCGGCCCTGAGCACCCAGCCTCAACTAGCAAGGGAGAAAGATTGCCGGGAGAAATATCAATCACCTCAGATATGCAGATGACACCACCCTTATGGCAGAAAGTGAAGAGGAGCTAAAAAGCCTCTTGATGAAAGTGAAAGAGGAGAGCAAAAAAGTTGGCTGAAAGCTCAACATTCAGAAAACGAAGATCATGGCATCTGGTCCCATCGCTTCATGGGAAATAGATGGGGAAACAGTGGAAACAGGGTCAGACTTTATTTTTTTGGGCTCCAAAATCACTGCAGATGGTGACTGCAGCCATGAAATTAAAAGACGCTTACTCCTTGGAAGAAAAGTGATGACCAACCTAGATAGTATATTCAAAAGCAGAGACATTACGTTGCTGACTAAGGTCCATCTAGTCAAGGCTATGGTTTTTCCTGTGGTTATGTATGGATGTGAGAGTTGGACTGTGAAGAAGGCTGAGCACCGAAGAATTGATGCTTTTGAACTGTGGTGTTGGAGAAGACTCTTGAGAGTCCCTTGGACTGCAAGGAGATCCAACCAGTTCATCCTGAAGATCAACCCTGGGATTTCTTTGGAAGGCCTGATGCTAAAGCTGAAACTCCAGTACTCTGGCCACCTCATGTGAAGAGTTGACTCATTGGAAAAGACTCTGATGCTGGGAGGGATTGGGGGCAGGAGGAGAAGGGGAAGACAGAGGATGAGATGGCTGGATGGCATCACCGACTCGATGGACGTGAGTCTGAGTGAACTCCGGGAGATGGTGATGAACAGGGAGGCCTGGCGTGCTGCGATTCATGGGGTGGCAAAGAGTCGGACACGACTGAGCAACCGAACTGAACTGATCAGGAGAAAGAAGTTTAATGAACATGTATACCTTTTGCATAGAGAGGAGATGCCAAGGAACACTCAGTCACTCCCTGAAATGACCAAAGACTTCACCAGAAATAGCTCTTCAGCCCCAAACAGGAGACAGAATTGAGGGGAAGGCAGAGGCCCTTTATGGCAGATTATCATGCAAAGCACAGTAAATAAACAGATGATTGTTTGCAGATTTAAGTCCTGACTTCTTCACTGATAAGTGTTCCTTCCTTGAGATGTAATTATCCTTCTCCTAGGTTCAAAGGGGGACACCCTTACAAATGGAGATTTCCCTAATAAATGTAAATGTACCTCACAAAAGGGCAACCCCAGTCTTCCCTGGTGAGCTAGCTGCTAAACATCTGCCTGCTAATGCGGTGGACACAGGTTCTATCCCCGATCCAGGAGCATCCCACCTGCCACAGAACAGCTGAGCTCGTGCGCCACAACTACTGAGCCAGTGCTCTAGAGCCGGGGAGCCACCACTACTACGTGCAGGCGCCACAGCTACTGAAGCCTGCACACCTAGAGCCCATGCTCTGCAGCAAGAGCAGAACCAGCTCTCCACAACTGGAGAAGGCCCTCGCAAAGCAACGAAGACACAGCGTGGCCATACAGAAATGAATACATCTTTTTAAAAAATTGGGGGCAACCTCTACTCAGTTGTTTATTATTGTTTTAAATTAAACTAAAAAAACTCATGTCAGACATAATTTGGGGTGGTGTGTTCTGGTCCCCTTGATATCTGTGTACACCAATTTGCTTGCACATTCATCTACTGAAGGATATCCTGATTTCTTCAAGTTTGTAGCCATTGTGGACAGAACTGCTGTGCAAAACTGCATCCTCGTTTGCATTTGGACGTAGAATTTCAGAGCAACTGCGTAAATACTGAAAGCACGATTGCTGGATCCCAAGGTGAGACCTGTTGAGCTTTGGGGAAAACTGCCAGACTGTCTCTCATGGGGGCTGTACATGCATCCCACCAGCAATGAGGAATTACTGTTGTTCCTCACCCTCCAGCAATGAGTATTATCTTATATTTGGAGTTTAGCAGTCCTAAGAGGTGTGGTGTGATATATCATGATTTTAACTTGTCATTCCCTGACTGTACATAATGGTGAGCCTGTGTGCTATTTATTTTTAACCACTAAGGAAATTCTGACATGTGTTGCAAAGTGAGTAAAGTTTTCAGTCATATGCCAAGTGAAACAAGCTAAACAGAAATGGACAAATAATGTATGATTCCACTGTGAGATGTCCAGATAAGTCCACTGCAAACACAAAGTAGAATAAGGCTGCCAGGGGATACGGGGAGTTGGACCTGTTGGACTTGAACAAGGGCCGGTGACGGTGCATGGTGACACGGTGGTGGTCAGTCAGTCAGTTCAGTCGCTCAGTTGAGTCTGACTCTGTGACCCCATGAATCGCAGCACGCCAGGCCTCCCTGTCCATGACCAACTCCTGGAGTTTACCCAAAGCATGTCCATTGAGTCGGTGATGCCATCTAACCGTCTCACCCTCTGTCATCCCCTTTTCCTCCAGCCATCAATCTTTCCCAACATCAGGGGCTTTTGAAATGAGTCAGCTCTTTGCATCAGGTGGCCAAAATATTGCAGTTTCAGCTTCAACATCAGTCCTTCCAATGAACACCCAGGACTGATTTCCTTTCGGATGGACTGGATGGATCTCCTTGCAGTCCAAGGGACTCTCAAGAGTCTTCTCCAACACCACAGTTCAAAAGCAACAGTTTTTCTGTGCTCAGCATGAGACACAGGACACAGCCAGCAGTAACACCTTCTCACACAGATTTCCAGTCAGTGCCTGTCAACCTTCTACACCCTTGGTTTCTCTCCTTGGGATCTGAGAGCTCAAGGCCTCATGAAACTGAGGTGTTCTCCTTCTCAGAAAACGGAACCTAGCACACAGCCCCATGCCTCATTCTGTCAGCCAAGGCTATCAGCTCCTCTTACTGAAGAGCCATGTGTCACGCGTGTCCTATAGAAGTCCTCAAGTTAACAACAGTGCCAATGGGAAGACCTAGGGTGGGGGAGGGCTGAGCTTAATGAAATTATCACCAGATGTGCCAGGCTGCCAGCTGCTAAGGTGTGTGGCATCAACTTCCCACTGGCCTGACATCTTGGAGGTCATGTCCTCAAACTGGTGATAAGACACCTAGGAGGGACACTCTGGCAACATGCTCAGCAGGTAGTGAGACCTGGCGGGAAAAGTGGAAGTGGACAGAAGGTGGATCCTGTAGCAAGAGCAGAGGCTCCGAGTTGCTGTGCTTGGCATGTGCTCTGCTTAGTTGCTCAGTCATGTCCGACTCTTTGCGACCTCATGAACTGTAGCCCTCCAGGCTCCTCTCTCCATGGGGATTCTCCAGGCAAGAATACTGGAGTAGGGGATCTTCCCAACCCAGGAATCGAACCCTTGTCTCCTGCATTACAGGCAGATTCTTTTACCGTTCAAGCCTTCCCAGAAGAGAGACTGTAAATGGAACTGAGTAAAGGTCAGGTTATTTGACCAGAGACCAAGCCCTTGGCCTCTGAAAGCTCTTGAATTTTTATTTGCTTTGCTCTTAGTACTGTTTCTTGACTTCCCAAGAACTTCAGAAGGTTAGGGGGTAGGGAGAGGAAAGCAGTGAATGGTCAAGGAGAATTGTAGTCCTACAACTAAACTATGATCCTAAGATAGATATTGTCAGTTATGAAAAGACTTCCACCTCCACGAACCCAACTCAGGAGATATTCAGAGTTTGAACGTTGCCAAAGAAATTTTCATTTGCTTCTTTCATATTGCATAATGCATCCTCCTTCATTTTCAGTCTCTGAAATCTAAATTAATGGGGACATCTGCTTCTAGCAAACGCAGTCAGTGTTGTCTTGCCACCACCAGTATGAATCATAAAACCAAAGGAAGAAAAAGAGGAGGAAAAAAGGACAGCTTCCAGAAACCAGACCCTTTCCCAAATCACCCCCTTTCCACACCCATCTTGCTTCCTCTCACGTGTCTCAATCTGCTGTCGTAATTCAACTGCAAATACACGTGTGTGATCAGTCGCTTCAGTCATGTCCGACTCAGTGTGTCCCCAGGGACTGTAGCCCACCAGGATTCTCTGTCCATGGGATGCTCCACGCAACGATACTGGAGTGGGTTGTCTTGCCCTCCTCCAGGCGATCTTCCTGACCTATGGATCAAACTTTTATCCCTGGTCTTCTGTGTGTCCTAAATTGGCAGATGGGTTCTATACCACCAGAGGCACCTGGGAAGCACCCTGCTACAAATATACTTAACAGGAAATGCACTCCAGGCCTGTTTGGTCTCTCATCCATCAAAAACCACCAAGATTGGGTCAGAACTGAAAAATTCAAACAATAAAATCTTTGTAAAGACAAAGTACACTCAAAGAATCTGTATGCTCCCGACCAGTTCAGCCACAAACGACTCCAAAGGGGAGAGTTGCACTCTTTCTGAGGAGAGGGGTGCCCCACTCCCAGCCTGATGGTCGTTAGGTCCCGCAACATGGCTTTTGCTCTAGGCCAAATCTGTCCAGTGAAGTGTACTGTGGACTACAAACTCAAGCTCCAGATAATACCTTAAATTTTCTAGTAACCACGTTGAAAAACATAAAGAAGCAGATGAAATTAATTTTCAAATTATATTTTAATCCAGTAAGGAAAAAATATTATCATTTCAACATGTGATCAATATGTCACAAGTCATGGCTGGCGTGCAGATAAGTCTGACCTTATTTTGATGAGTAAATACATTCCTTTCTAAGACAAAGTGCCACTCCTAGGATGGGAAGCTAAAACGGGAACCCTTTTCCCTTGGGAGTAAGCCTCTCAGGTAAAACACAAGCCATCAAGGTAAATTTGGTTTTCGGGGAATAATTTTTTAGTATAAGTACATCCCAAGTATTGCAGATGGACTTCTACTAAAAAGAAAAAAAGAAAAAGAAAAAAAAAGTTTTCATTGTTTCCCTAAAATTCAAATTTAACTGGGATTCCTGTATTTCTGTTTGGTAAATCCAGCCACCTAAAAGGAATGATTAGAACGGATTCCTTCTTTAGCTGAAAGAGTATGTCAGTGGTGAGTGAACACAGCGCTCTCCCATCAGGGCCAGAGTTACGATCACGGGAGGATGACGTGCCATCAGGTGTCCAGTAGAGTTCGGAAGTGCAAAGGTGAGTCTCCCTTGGACCAGCACAGACCACAAGGTACTGGCAACCCCACAAAAGAGGAGATGAAGGCAGAGGAGATGAAGGCAGAGGGAGAAAATGTGGCCAGTTCAGGAAGCAGCAGAAGGTGAGGGTGCCCAGGAGGACACAGGCCAGCCTGCCGGGGAGCCTCACAGTTCAAGGGGTGAAGTGCACTTCCCAGGGTCCAGTGGTGATCACACCTGCAGGAAGGTGCACAGCTAAGCAGTAGGGGGTCACTGAAGCCCACTGGCTACTCTGCTCCACCCTTGTTTCTTTTCCATGAAGTTTACAAAATATCTGTACATCCTGTACTCCCATGAACCTTGAACAAGACCTTGATCTTAATGTGGCATCTGCACCTTTCCAACCTGCTGTAGGAGTTGCTTTACCAATCAAATTGTCCTTTAGTTTTACTTTATGTACTAAGAACTCTCACGATGGGTGACGAGAGAGAAGTATCGTGTCCAACTTATTAGATATTCCTCAGTATCTTCCAAGTGAGAGTGGTGACACATGCCCCCCAAATTCCTAAAATTCCTCAGAATTGCAAAACAGTAGTAGCTGGTTAAAGCTAAGGGGCACGGTGGTCCCAGAACCTTGGGGAAGATATGTTTCAGGGCGATTCAGTGTTGAGCATGTGTAAGGCTTGGAGGAATGATTCCGAGTGTCTCATACAGGAGATCAGGGTGGACCTTGAGACTCTCCAGTTTTAACCACTTCCCAGGTGATGCTAGCACGCAGGTCCAGTGACGCCACTTTAAGAACCACTGACTCACACAAGGAGAGAGCTTCCACAGAAATTGAAACGGCTCTTTTTGAGACACTTATTCTATTCTATTCTGAGAGCTTCCTCACACGGAAAACCCAGATGCCAACCTGAAAATGAGCAGACGAGCTCTTTCACAACTAAAGATGTAAAGAAAAAACAATACGGAGATGCTTTGGAAGGGAGAGATAGAGTCTAGTCAGGACCCATCCTCCTGATGGGTGACCCAGAATTAGGAGGGGACATCACCAACTTGGTATCTTCCCTGGGAGGACATGCTGAGCACCTGAGCCCTAGTGACCTGAATGAGGAAGACGGGCGCCATATCTTGATTGGAAACCAGCAGAGCTACATCTGGGAGAGAGCTGGGGGCTGTGGTAAGCCAAGACCCCATGCTTAACAGGTTAGTGCCAAAAGTACCGATGCTGACTGTTGTCAGTAATGACGCTCAATGTAGCCACAGGTCACATGGGAAAGAGAAGTATGTACTACTTTTAGGACACGTGCCAAAGGGGCAAGGATTTCCTGAAACGTTCTCCAGGGATGAAATCACTGATAGGTGACATTTAAAAAACTCCTCCCTGTAGCCAGCTGTCCCAGTGCTAGCAGGAGCCTTTTCTGACATTCCCCACTGACCTTGCTAGCACTGTTTGCCCTGCTTTGTCTCTGTGTTCCCTGTGGAACAGAGACATCCAGCCCAGCCATGCCCACAACGCTCCTCCAAGACAGCTCCACCCCCAAGGGCCTGGATTCCCCCACAACAGCCTCCTTTCCTACCACTCACAGTGGGTGGACTCAGCTCTGACGTGCATCCCCCTGAAGGTGACTCCCACTCCAGGTCAGCTCCAGCCAGAAGGACACCTGCAACTGCTGAGGTGGGGCTCACACTCAGCTGCACTGGGGGCCAGCTAGACCCACCAGCATGCCCAAAGCAGCACAGGTGTATCTAACAGGACACCACACTCAGCCTACACAGGAGACACCCTGCATTTCCTGTCTCTGGTGACCTGGGGGAACTGTTCCTTTGGGCCGCATAGGAGACACTCTACAAAAATCCACTTATTCTACATGGAGACATAGGTCATCTACCTAATATTAATGCATAGAAACAAAAAGGCAAAATAAAGAGACAAAGAATCTATGCTAAATGAACCAGCAGGGAAGACCCAGTAAATATCTTTCTGCCCTTACT
>NW_024070845.1:0-9694 GCF_014754425.2 Oryx dammah
TCATAGGTTACTGTCACATTTAGATTCTGGGTTATGGGGAACTTGCCCAGCCTTTATATAAACTTATAGCTGAAACTCAGCAGGCCCAAAATGACAAACTGGTTTGGTCTCCAAAAACTCAAAAGGCTTTTAAGGTTCTTCAGACTGCTCTCCTACAAGCTCCAGCTCTGAGCTTGCCCACAAGGTCAAAATTTAATTTATCACTAAAAGAAAAAGTATGGCCTTGGGAATTTTGACACAACCCCGAGGGCCTCACCAACAACCTATTGCTTATCTAAATAAAAAATTAGATGTAATTTCACGTGGGTGGCCCCACTGCCTAAGAATAATTGGGACGGCGGCTTTATTAACACCTAAAACTTTAAAAATAATTAATAGACAAAACCTTAGTACTGACTTCTATCTAAAGAGATACGAGGAAAGGTGCAGGGAGGAATGGAAACAGCAGCAACAGCAATAGCTTATTTTGAATAAAAGTTCTCTCAACACCTATTCAGCAGAGGACATGTTCTGTCCCTGTGGGAGGCCCAAGCTCTGCTGTACTTCTGAAGGTGACTCAGACTTGGCTCCACCATGGAGTACTGACTTCTCCTGATGTGAGTAAAATCTTAAATTCTAAGGTTAATATTTAGTTGACAGACAGTAGGCTTCCTAAGTATCAGCCATTGTTGTTTAAAAAGACCAGTAACTAAGCTTAAAGTTTGTAAAAATTTAAATCCTGTCACTTTGCTTCCTGAAAAAATAAAACACCTGATCACAATTGTTCTCAATTCCTATTTTTAAACTATACAGCTCGAAAAGATCTAATGGATACCCCATTAGATAATCCTGACATGAAAATATTTACAGATGGCAGTTCGTTTGTTTGAGATGAAAAACATAAAACAGGTTATGCCATGGTGACTGCTAAACAGGTTTTAGAAATAAAATCTCTCCCCCAAAGAACTAGTGCTCAGTTAGCGGAGCTTGTGGCTCTGACCCGAGCTCTAGAGTTAAACAAAGGACAGCGGGTAAATATCTACACTGATTCTAAGTATGCTTATTTGACTTTACATGCTCATACTACAATATATTAAAAAAAGACAGTTTAAAACAACAACAGAAAAACTTATTAAACATTTCAGAGAGATCGAGAGACTTTTAACTACTATATACTGTCCTAAAAAAGTAGCTGTTGAAAGAAGAGAGCGAAAAATTTGGCTTAAAGCTCAACATTCAGAAAACGAAGATCATGGCATCTGGTCCCATCACTTCATGGGAAATAGATGGGGAAACAGTGGAAACAGTGGCAGACTTTATTTTGGGGGCTCCAAAATCACTGCAGATGGTGACTGCAGCCATGAAATTAAAAGATGCTTACTCCTTGGAAGAAAAGTTATGACCAACCTAGATAGCATATTCAAAAGCAGAGACATTACTTTGCGGACTAAGGTCCGTCTAGTCAAGGCTATGGTTTTTCCTGTGGTCATGTATGGATGTGAGAGTTGGACTGTGAAGAAGGCTGAGGGCAGAAGAATTGATGCTTTTGAACTGTGGTGTTGGAGAAGACTCTTGAGAGTCCCTTGGACTGCAAGGAGATCCAAGCAATCTATTCTGAAGGAGATCAACCCTGGGGTTTCTTTGGAAGGAATGATTCTGAAGCTGAAACTCCAGTACTTTGGCCACCTGATGCGAAGAGTTGACTCATTGGAAAAGACTCTGATGCTGGGAGGGATTGGGGGCAGGAGGAGAAGGGGACGACCGAGGATGAGATGGCTGGATGGCATCACCGACTCGATGGACATGAGTCTGAGTGAATTCTGGGAGATGGTGATGAACAGTGAGGCCTGGCGTGCTGCGATTCATGGGGTCGCAAAGAGTCGGACATGACTGAGCGACTGAACTGAACTGAACTGAACTGATACATTGCAAAGGGCACAGCAGAGATGGGAATAAAGTAGCTAAAGGTAATCAGCTGGCTGACTGTCAAGCCAGAAAAACGACACTTTATGAAACCCCTTCACTGTAAACGCCTTTGATCTAGACAGGTCCTGTGAAACAAGAAAAACCACAATATACTGAGAAAAAATTTAAAAGATATGAAAAAAGAAGAACAAAAACTACTGATAAAAGATGGTTACAGTCCGAAGATAGATGATTAATAATTCCTAAAAATGCTCAATAAAACAATTCTGAAGGGTTTACATCAGAGTTTTCATTTGGGTACAGAGAGTACTTACCAAATGGCTTCTCATTTGTTTAAAGGTAGAAATGTAATAAAAACTTAAAAAAATATTATCAAAAGGTATGAGGTTTGTCCAAAAAATAACCCAAAGACTAAACAACTAACAAAATCTAGATTACAACAAAGTGAAAAATATCCTAGAGAAGACTGAAAAATTGATTTTACTGATATGCCAAAAGCTAATAGATATTCTTGCTTACAAGTTTGGGTAGATACTTTTACTGGATGGATTGAGGCTTTTCCCTGTCTTAGTAAACAGGCTAAAGAGGTTATAAAGATTTTAATCCATGAAATTATCCCCAGGTTTGGGCTGCCAGGGAGCCTTCAGAGTGACAGTGCCTCCGCCTTTAAAGCTGCTGTAACTCAGGGGGTATCTGAAGCTCTAGGAATAGAATATCACTTACACTGTTCCTGGAGACCCCAATCCTCAGAAAAGGTTAAAAAAGCTAATGACATTATCCAAAGACATCTGCACAAATTAACTCAAGAGACACAAGACAAGTAAATTAAAGTCCTACCCATAGCTTTAATGAGGGCTCGAACTGCCCCCCCAAAAGAGAGACTGTCCCCCTTTAAATGTATTTATAGAAGGCGTTTCTTACACACAGACATTGTTATAGACCCTGAAGCCTTACAATTAACTGGTTATGTAACTCAGCTCTCAATTTTCAACAGGCATTAACAGAACTCCAAGAGACGACTCCTGACCCTGCCTCTGAGTCAAACAAGCCTAAATTTGAGCCAGGAACTGAAGTCCTCATAAAAACTTTGAGATCTGGGGGCCCATCCCTCGAGCCCCTCTGGAAAGGCCCTTACCAGGTTATTCTTTCTTCTCCCACAGCTGTCAAAGTGCCAAAAATTGATTCGTGGATACATCACACTCGAGTTAAGAGGCGACACCCTGACCAAAACTAAGTGACATCTTTTTATGTCTTTATTTACTATGCTCTGACTTTGTATTTTTCAGATGGGCCTGATAACCTATGTGAGCTTACTTCTGCTGACTCCAAATATCCTGAGGCTGCCGTTTGATCCTCAAGACAATGCCTTCCTGTCCTAGGCTCACTCCTACACTCCACAATCAGTCTAACTGCTGGGTCTGTGAAACACTCCCCTCTTCTTCAGTAAAAGGCTTCCCCTGGTAGACATCTCCACTTCAAAAAAAGACTTTCTCCAAGTGTGTAAATACCTTCGACAACAATTACCTGTGATGCCTCTTCTTCATCTGATGACATCTACCAACCCTAAAATAGACTGGTACAACACTTTGCACTTTAACTATAGACATAATGTGACTTTTAATTTTGATTATACATTGTCTCGGTTCAATGACTATTTTACTACAGATAAGACAAATAGGTCTAGATCTAATGGTTTTTTACCTGACGTTTATCAAATATGAGATGAGGTTATATGGGTAACTCCTAAAAAAAGACGTTTAATATCTATTGCCCCTATATGCTGAAAACAGAGCCATCCCCAAAAGTCAGCCAACAACTTCATTACAATGATGAAAAACAATTGAGATTTTTGCCTCAAAAAATATACAACATAATCATTCCCGTGTTTTCCAACCCCAGTTCAGGTCCTCCCTTTGTCTGGCCAGGCACTAACTGGAACTAGATATCTCAGTCAGCTGGCTTGCTCCAACCGAGACTTATTAGATATGTGGCTCTTACCTATGGACACGGCTTCCCCCTGGTTGGTTAGGGAGATACACCCTGAGTCTAGCCTTTCTTTACTCACGGCTTTATATTTTCAGAGCTCCCAAAAAAGCCTGCTAATTTACCCCACCTTGCAACTCGGTGGACAAGGTCTATATTTCACTGATATGATTATTTGGCTACAGTGTTTGTTCCCTCTTTGGAAACTACAGATGTTGTGCTACGAATGGATGCTTTGACTAATTTTACTGAACAGACATTTCAAGATTTTCAAAAGACTATTTCAGCTGTTAATGCTAAACAAACACAAACTGAAAAGGTGGTTTTACAAAACAGATTGGCTTTAGATATTCTGACAGCTGCTCAAAGAAAAATGTGTGCTATTACTCATACCCAATGCTGCACATTATACCTGATTTGAACACAAATGTTACTCATTTTACTAAACACATGAACAAGATGATTGGGCCATAAATACTCCTAAAGCCTCAATTGCCTCACTCTGGGAGACTTTCACTAGCTCCCCTTGGTAAGCAACTATCTTAATTACAATAATTCTGATTCTTTTGTTTCTACTGTTTGCTCCCTACGTCTGTAACTATATAACTAGATTTGTTTCTAGCCACATAAAAGCTTTCAAGTTACAAATAGTTGCTCAAACTTCTGCTACTGCTACAGCTGCCTCCAAGTACTATTTGGGGCCCCTAGATCAAATATCCTCAATATGAAGATTAAGAAAATACGTTGCCTCACCAATTTAGGGACAACGCCCCTTCTCAGCTCAAAAACAGTTATAAAACAAAAACGACGCCCCTTTTCCAAGACAACAAATTCTCCTAAAAAAGGGGAGGGGGGAATGAGAGGGTAACAGGCAGGAAGGCCAGGGGTCTCCAAACGGAGGAAATAGCCTGCAAGTGGCAGACATGTTTATCTCTCTTAAGCAGCGGGAGAAAACAAACTAGCAATATTTTTTCCTACTCTATATAAATGTAAAAGGTGGTTTCTCTTAAAATTCTGTGTTGCCATAGTGACACCTGGTTTCACCTGAAGTTAACCAATGCCTTTTTCTTATGGAAATGTTTATCTTAAGCTATGCTAATGTACTATGCCTTTACCCCAAACTCTGTCTTCAAGTCGGTTCCCCCTTTTGGCTCAGAACCTACTTGATCAACCAGTATTTTATACTCCGATATTGTTCCTCTAACCTAGTAAATAAAACTATTTGTATGGTGATCTGCCCTTCTTCAAGATTCAAGTTAATCATTTTATGGCCCAAGATAAACCATTTGGTGCCAAGATTATCCCAAAATACATCTTATGGGTGAGGGGCCTGGTGCCATTCTGAATTTTAAGACATTCCTTTCTTTCATTAACAGGCTGCTTGTGACTATATAACATCCAGCTAAAGACTAGCAGGGGGATACTCTTTCGGCCCGCTTCTGATGCCTATGTCAGAAGCTTTCTCAATCTCCTTTATACTTTAATAAAACTTTGTTACACAAAAGCTCTGAGCCATCAAGCGTCCTCTCTGGCCTCGGATTAAATTCTTCTCCTCCTGGGGCCAAGAATCCAGGCATTGTAATTCAACAACAACCTTTCAGTGGCAGGGCCTGGGGGCTCGCTGTGGTTTCAGTGCCATCTGTCCATTGGGACCACCCACAGGCATGTGCTCTGAAGGTGCCCCTAGAGCCCAAGGGTCTACCCTGGTGGGGAGGGGGCTGGGGAGGAGGAAGCAGCTGTGGGGGTCCTGAGATCACCCACCTAGGTGGGAGCCATTTCTAGTATCTGGAGAGGCAGGGACAGGCACAGGGGCAGGGAGGCTGCAGTGGGGTTCTTCCCTTTGGGCATCACTCAATGCTGCTCTGCTTCTCTGGTGGTTCAGGCTTCCTCCACAAGCATCCCTTTTGCAGAGCTCCTCCCACCCTCCTGTCCTCTCAGGATGTCTCCTCACAGCCAACCGCAGTCCTCTGCCTGGGTGTGCTCTCCAAACCCCACATTCCAGCACCCGGCCCTTGTGTGCAGCGGTGGACACCCTCTCAGGCTGGGTGGGCAAGGCTGGGGTCAGCAGCCTGTGTACAGGTCTCACTCTGTCCTGCACACTGGGTGCCGTGTTCTCTTCCCACAGAGAATGAGTCTCTCCTTCTGTCCCAACTGGGCTCCCCCCAGTGAGGGGCTTCCCTGGGTGTGGAGACCTCTCCTCTCTTCGGATCCCCCAGGGTTTTGCGGGTCCCATCCCGCTTCTTTTCCTCTTGCTTTCCCCCCCTCATTCTTCTGTCCTACCTGGCTCAGCAGGACTCTTTCCTGTCCTTTCAGCAGCCCTAGTTCCTCTGCCCGTGTTCCGCAGGGCTCTGTGAGAATTTTTCCACTTCAAGATGTATCCTGATGCTTTTGTGGAGAGAGATGAACTCCACGTCTTCCGAATCCTCTGCCATCTTGACTCCTTCTATCTCGGTTTGAGGCTGAATCTAGCCAGTGTATGCCAATGTTATGTAAATTGTAAAACATATTCCCCAAGAATAGTAAGTAGAATAACTTATTATTTGGTATCTTTCAGCTGTGTCTTCTCACGACACCCAGGGTTTGAGGACCCAAAAGGCAGGCTTAGAAGATTTATTCCCAACAGCATAGCTAGGAATATATGAAAGATTTCATCTTGGAAATTTACATTTAACCAAAGACTGGGAATATATGAGGGCATATAAAGAGCAGAGAGCATGTTATGATGGAAAAAACCATCATAACATGCGGGAAAGATAAGGTTATAAGAAACTATTTGTAGCACAGGGGGATGGCATCTGTAGAAATTAGTTCCTTACTGGTGTTAAACTCTCATAATTCATATATTTCCCACCATTTCTATGTTCTATCTCCTCTCCCATTTTGAAACTACTCGGACATTGTGATGGTTCGAATAAGAAGGATCATACAGAGTACTGTGGAGAGCTTCCCTGACTGCTCCGTGCTGTTGCTGCCTCAGCGTCTGTCTGGGCAGCAGGCAGCCTGCAGGTCCTTGAACTCACACCAGCGAGTCCTGTGAGCACCTCCACTAGATGACCCCCTTCCTGGAGACCAGCAGTCTTGCCAAACCCCAGGGTCTACTGCACAGGCCCCCTTTCAATGACACCCTCAGAGCTCACCAGAAAACTACTCCTCTGTTTGAATGGACCGATCCACATTCAGCCTGGGGAGCCCACAGCACTTCACCCAGGGTCCCTTAGAAAGGCCAGAACCTCAATTACTGGAGATTTCTCTGCCTGGTTCTAGCCTTGACCTTCCTCAGGGGCCTTCAAGGCTTCCTGTGAATTCTTTCAGGACCAAGAATCATAAACTCACCTGCTTCAATTGTCCTTTGTTCTTCTGTTAGCTAAAACTTTTCAGGGGCTCATGTAAGAGAATGCAAATTTAACAAAGTTACAAAAAGCATAATTAAAAGCCATGATGGTAAAGTTCTGAACCAAGATTTATAAAATCTTACCCTGTATAATTCTCAGCACAAGTTTCCTGTCTAGGCTTAAAGGAACTGTTTTCTCATGGCCTTGGCATACTTTGAATGCAATATATAAATATCTGAAGATATATACATCATATAATTTATATTGAATACAATATATAAATATCTGAAGGTATATACGTTAGCAGTGAGAAAACCAAGAAGGAATATGTGAGTGTATGTGTATTTGTACACATTTAACTTAGAGAATTTAGAAATGCTAGATCAAAACTGGTCATTTTAGAATTGCACATGATTGACTAAAAACTGCAAAACTTGTCAATTTGTCAATTAATGTGTTTCGTCTATTTTTCATGGAATTCATTTCCTTAAATGTCAGGAGGTTACACTTTTTAAGGAACTTCCACACTGTCCTCCCCACGGTGACTGCCCGAGTTTACATTCCCTCCAGCCGTGTAGGAGGTCCTTGATCTCCAAGCCTCCTCAGCGTTTATGATATTATTAGTGGGCTCTTTGCTAATTGTTATTCTGACTGGCATGAGATGACGTATCATTGTAGCTTTGTTTTGCATTTCTTATTGTTTAGCGCTGGTGAGCATCTTTCATTTGCCTCTTGCCCAGCTAAAAGAGCAAGTTGCCCCACCCAGGCTCAGCAGGTGTGGCACACAGGCTTAGTTGCCCCAAAGCATGTGGAGTATTCCTGGACCAGGAATCAAGCTTGCGTCCCCTGTACTGTCAGATGGATTCTCCACCGCTGAGTGACCCGTCTGTTTAGCTTTATTTCCTTTTGAAATACATAAATATTTTTTTATTAGAATATCATTGCTTTACAATGTTGTTTTAGTTTCTGCTGTACGACATCATCAATCAGCCATAAGTATACATGCATCTGCTCCCTCTTGAACCTCCCTCCCGTGATCGCCATTTCACCCCTCTGGTCAGCACAGAGCACCAAGCTGAGCTCCCCGTTCTATCCAGCAGCTTCCCACTAGTTACCTGTTTTAACCATCAGTTCAGTTCAGTTCAGTTCACTTGCTCAGTCATGTCCAAGTCTTTGCGACCCCATGGACTGCAGCACACCAGGCCTCCCTGTCCATCACCAACTTGCAGAGTTACTCAAACTCATGACCACTGAGTCAGTGATGCCATCCAACCATCTCATCCTCGGTCATCCCCTTCTCCTCCCCACTTCAATCATTCCCAGCATCAGGGGCTTTTCAAATGAGTCAGCTTTTTGCATGAGGTGGCCAAAGTACTGGAGTTTCAGCTTGAGCATCAGTCCTTCCAATGAACACCCAAGACTGATCTCCCTTAGGATGGGCTGGCTGGATCTCCGTGCAGTCCAAGGGCCTCGCAAGAGTCTCTTCCAGCATTTCAGCCATGGTGGTGTATGTGAGTCAGTGGGGCTCTTCAGTTTGTCCCCCTTTTCTTCTCCTGCCGTGGCCATACATCTGTTCTCTATATTTGTGCAAATATTGTCTTAACAGATACACATGGAATCTAAAAAAAATGGTGTTGATGAACTTATTTACTGAACAGGAATATAGGCGCAGAGGTAGTTCTTAAGCTTTGGGATGTTAAGCTTTCAAGGCATAAAATACATGGACAGTCATGCCATGAATTTTATGAAGTGAAAGAAGCCCATTCAAAAATGCTACAGAAAGTAGGAATTTTACAATATGACACCTTGGTGTAGGTAAATGTTGATATGTGCCCAGTGGTGTCTGAGTCTTTGTGAGCGCAGGGGCTGTAGCCTGCCAGGTTCCTCTGTCCATAGATTTCCCAGGAAAGGATACTGGAGTGGGTTTCCATTTCTTCCTCCAGGGGATCTCCTGACCCAAGGATCAAACCTGCATCACCAGGATGTCCTGCATCAACAGGTAGATTTCTTCCCATTCAGTCACTTGGGAATCTAGTAGGAAATATAGAAGAGATTAAAAAGGTCTGTGGTTGCCATGGGTTTCAAAGGAGGGAGTATGGATATCCTAAACCTAGAGAACTTTCAGGACCGTGACATAATTTGTGTTAAACTGTTGTGATGGACACATATTATTATACATTTATCCAGAGGTATGGAGTGCACATTCCTAAAAGAGAAACATAAGGGTAAACTAAAGAGTTTATGTATTTACTGTCCTTGTAGCTTCATCAGTGGTAACAAATGCTCACTCTGGTGGGGAAAGGTAAGGAGGGAGATTGTCCACGTGTGGGAACAAGAGGTATATGGGAAATGTATATACCTTATTGTCAATTCTGCTCTGAAACTTAATATTCCACAAAGTTGGTACTAGTGCATGCACACTGAATATTTTTTAGAATATATAATATTAGAAAGATGGACATGCTTCTATCTTT
>NW_024070847.1:0-9690 GCF_014754425.2 Oryx dammah
AATATACTATCTAGGTTGGTCATAACTTTCCTTCCAAGGAGTAAGTGTCTTTTAATTTCATGGCTGCAATCACCATCTGCAGTGATTTTGGAGTCCCAAAAAACAAAGTCTGACACTGTTTCCAATGTTTCCCCATCTATCTGCCATGAAGTGATGGGACCAGATGCCGTGATCTTCGTTTTCTGAATGTTGAGCTTTAAGCCAACTTTTTCACTCTCCTCTTTCACTTTCATCAAGAGGTTTTTTAGTTCCTCTTCACTTTCTGCCATTAAGGGTGGTGTCATCTGCATATCTAAGGTTATTGATATTTCTCCCGGGATTCTTGATTCCAGCTTGTGCTTCTTCCAGTCCAGCATTTCTCATGATGTCCTCTGCATAGAAGTTAAATAAGCAGGGTGACAATATACAGCCTTGATGTACTCCTTTTCCTATTTGGAACCAGTCTGTTGTTCCATGTCCAGTTCTAACTGTTGCTTCCTGACCTGCATATAGGTTTCTCAAGAGGCAGGTCAGGTGGTCTGGTATTCCCATCTCTTTCAGAATTTTCCACAGTTTATTGTATTCCACACAGTCACAGGCTTTGGCATAGTCAATAAAGCAGAAATAGATGTTTTTTTTCTGGAACTCTCTTGCTTTTTCGATGATCCAGTGGATGTTGGCAATTTGATCTCTGGTTCCTCTGCCTCTTCGAAAACCAGCTTGATTATCAGGAAGTTCACAGTTCATGTATTGCAGAAGCCTGGCTTGGAGAATTTTGAGCATTACTTTACTAGCATGTGAGATGAGTGCAATTGTTCGGTAGTTTGAGCATTCTTGGGATTGGAATGAAAACTGACCTTTTCCAGTCCTGTGGCCACTGCTGAGTTTTCCAAATTTGCTGTCATATTGCTGATAGACAGAGTGCCTGATGAACTATGGACAGAGGTTCATGACATTTTATAGGAGACAGGGATCAAGACATCCCCATGGAAAAGAAATGCAAAAAAGCAAAATGGCTGTCTGAGGAGGCCTTACAAGTAGCGGTGAAAAGAAGAGAAGCAAAAAGCAAAGGAGAAAAGGAAAGATATAAGCATCTGAATGCAGAGTTCCAAAGAATAGGAAGGAGAGATAAGAAAGCCTTCTTCAGCGATCAATGCTAAGAAATAGAGGAAAAGAACAGAATGGGAAAAGTCTAGAGATCTCTTCAAGAAAATTAGAGATACCAAGGGAACATTTCATGCAAAGATGGGCTCGATAAAGGACAGAAATGGTATGGACCTAACAGAAGCAGAAGATATTAAGAAGAGATGGCAAGAATACACAGAAGAACTGTACAAAAAAGATCTTCACGACCCAGATAATCACGATGGTGTGATCATTCACCTAGAGCCAGACATCCTGGAATGTGAAGTCAAGTGGGCCTTACAAAGCATCACTACGAACAAAGTAGTGGAGGTGATGGAATTCCAGTTGAGCTATTTCAAATCCTGAAAGATGATGTTGTGAAAGAGAAGATAGTGGGATGCATTTTTAGGTAAGACCATCAGGAAAATTTCTGAAGCAGAGATATCTGCACAAAGACCTACAAAAAAAGAAGAAGAACAGAAACATTGGTCTTCTCAGGTACAAATATCCTAGGAAACAGCACATACACAGACATTTAGATGGGGGGTGTGGAAGGAAGAGGGGGTCAGTGTTGGAGAAGACGGGACATAGGGAGCTTTCTAAGGCATAATAGATTAAAAAATTAATAATCTCAGAAAAGCCATAGCTAGAGCCAGAAACATTTAGTTCAAAAGGAAAAAAAAAAAAAACAAAAAACTTGGGATAATACTGGGAGGTGGTCATGCAGGAGAGGAGGGCTAGACGCTTCTCATTTCAACCACTAAGGCGCTGGATGAGGCTTGGATGAGGGGATGGGGGTGTCACACCATGAGGATTCGTAAGGGGCTTGGACTCCCCAGGAAATGACCATCAGTGGTCAGGGAGCAGAGATGGCAGGCCAGGCACCAGCTCCCCTCTTTGAACTCCAGCTTTGAGCAACCTGACTTTAAGGCACGGAAAAGGAGAGGCACCCTCCTGCACCCCCTCGGGACAAGGATCGCTGGGGACCAAGAAGTCAATACTCCCAAATTTGTTCTGCAAAGGGTTAATGTGTGCTCCTCCCCAGGCAGTTAAACGAGAGTGTCAGGGGTGACGAGGCGGGCACTGGGCTGGCAAATTGAAACCTCTGACGTGAAACAGATCCATGACACATCACAGAAACACTGCTGTTTCCCTGCATCTCTTACTTGTGCGTAGAGACCAGGTAAGGTGGCTTTCTGTAGCTGTTCGCTCAGGCCAAGGATCACCGACTGGGAGGTTTCCACATCAGAGAGGCATGGCTCGAAGTCTGAAGGTTAGAAGACTGGGATCAAGGTGTCAGGGCCATTTCTTCCCAGGCAGACCCGTCTCCCTGGTTCATGGATGTCCTCATGCAGTGCCCTCTGTGTGTGCGTGTCTGTCCTAGACTCCCCTTCCTACAAAGACACCAGTGGTTTTGGCTTAGGGCCCACCCATACAATCTCCTTTTACCTTAATTACCTCTTTAGAGACACCACCTTCCAATAGAGTCATGTTCTGGGGTCCCAGGGGTCAGGATTTCAATGCATCAATTTCAGGGGGGCACAATTTGCATTTGTGAAAATGCATCCGTCTTCTGAGAGTTATAAAAAGGTCAGTCACCTCCCCTCACAGGCCTGCACTCAGTCACAGAAACTCCTGCCCATTCTTCCTGTTAGGCCCACTGGTGCCCCCCACCTGGGGACCAAGCCCCTCAAACCCTCTGTGGTGCTCAGGGCTCCTTGCACAGGGGCGTGCGGGCCAGGAGGATGGCTTCTTATCAGATGAACAGGCTTGTCTGACTCTCTTTCAGCCTCCCCTCACTGCTGGCCGGCAGAGCATCCATCAGGAACTTGGAAAAATGTGAGGTCCACCCAATGAGAGATTGGGAAGGTGGATTAGGGCATGTGTGATGGCAGCCAGCACTGAGGACAGGAGGGAAGGGGAGGGGAGGGCTTCAGAGAGAAGACAGCAGCCCAGGGGGCCAGTGGGGGGTGGAGTGAGGGGAGCAGACTCATCGAAAAGGAAAACTGCTGGCTCTTTTATTCTCCCTGCACTCAGCTCCCCAGGAGAAAAGCAATCAGAGGTTAAAATGGAGATTTATACAGCTTTTCAAAAGCTATGCAAGAAAAGAAAGGACCCTGACGAAGAATTTCTCTTTCCAGGGTTTGTTTACAAGGAACAAAGCAGTCGCCCGATGAAAAGTATTGTGGGAACCATTATTATAAATTCACCAAGAATAATTCTAATATAGCGCTGCAGTCATAGAAGCCTCAGAGGGGAGAAAAATTACAGATATGCATAGATGGCTCATTTTGGTGAAAATAGATAAGAGGTCGCAAGCTTGTTGAAAGAGTTCAGGGAATATGCCTTCAAATATGCCTGGACTAAATACCATTCTCCTTGGAAATAACTGCCAGAAAGGTATCGATTAGGCGACTACTCAAGGTGGCTGGAAAGAAAGCTTGTAATATGTTTAACTCTCCCAATGAAAATGACAGCATGATTAGGGAATGGAATGCTGATTAGGGGGACAGACTTGAAAGATGGAATTCAAATACTGAATTGAAAAGGAGAGAAAGCACTCAATCACCTACTCAGAATTTCAAATTTAGAATCAAAAACAGATCCGCCCGGGTCCTGTAAGTACTGGTTTGGCTAGCATTGCTTTCTGGTAACACACCTATATGAAATGTCATGGAATGGAGCATAATTAGCAGAGCCTGCGAAAGTTGTGTTTGCTGGTTGGGGAGGGGTGACCAAAAGAGAGCTTTCAACTCTTCCCTTTTTGAGTACCTTGAATACAAAAGCAGCCTCAACTGATCCTTCAGGAGAAAGGAAACATGTGCTATTCTTTTTCTTTAAGTGGAGCCTTAGTTGCTTAGTTGTGTCCAACTTTTTGTGACCTCACGGACTGTGGCCCACCAGGCTCCAGAATCCCCATGGGATTCTCCAGGCAAGAATACTGGAGTGGGTTGCCATTCTCTTCTCCAGGGGAGCTTCCCTACCCAGGGATCAAACCCAGGTCTCCTGTGTCTCCTGCATTGCAGCCAGATTCTTTACTTGCTGAGCCATCAGGGAAGCCCATTTGTACCCACTGCAAAATAGACTAAAAGCAACACTGCCCTTTGATCCAAATATCTGAGAGAGATTTTGGATTTTGGGTTCAGATATGTGTTCAAAGTCTCAGGGTCCTCAAATCATCACTTTCATTACTTTCTCAGGTGCCCCAGCCATGCCAAATATGTCTGTATCTTAGGGCACACACAGGTGTATTTATAGGTGAATATACACCCCCCAAAGAAAAACCAAACATATTCATATATAAGAAAATTATATCTTGCTATACACTAGTATTGTGGCAATCTAAAATTAACCTGTTCTGCATTGATGAATTTTAAAAGGCACAGAATTGATGGCTTTTGAAGATTTTTTAATTGAAATAGTACAGTGATTATGAAAATAACAACCTAATAAAAGCATTAAGATTGTACTGGACTGGAGCTTGAAAAGCACACAAGAAGAAAAGGGGGAAGAAAACACTCCTATTCTGACTTAAGGAATCCTGAGATTTTATGAAGTTCTCACCCATGGGAAGAGTCTCAAGGGCATAGTGGGAAAATGACAGGCTGCATCATTCCAGAGCAACTGGCTGGTTAATTCCATACAGAAGACTGCACTGGCACCAGAGTTCTTGAATGCTGCAAGTCTTAAGCCCAAGAAAATTAGAATGCAATATGCTTCAGATGTATTTAGCCTATAGTCAAACTTTTTGGTCCATTGTAACATTTAACTGTATAACAAACTAGTCTGGGTGCACTGATGTGTAGGCAAGATGGAAATGAAAGTAAGGCTGAAAAGCAGAGCGAAGAGGAAGACAGGGTCCAGGCAGCATCACTTTATTGGGGCTTTGCCTTCTGGTTTTCTTGGTAGTGACTGATGGAAAGTGAACATGAGAAGTTAGAAAGCTCTGAACTAGCTCATTCGCATCCTTGTTCCATCCACACAGAACATGAATTTGAAGTATATATGCATCGTGTATATGCATCATCAATACCTTTAAGGGACCTAAATTTCTGTTTGACTCTTTCTTGTCACTGAACATGGGTCATTGTGAAATGACATCATTTCCATCAAAATGCACACTTTTACAAAACTTAAAAAAATCGGTTAATAAAAATGTGTTATTTCATATTTTAAACTATTTATTTTATTATCTCTATGTACTTGTTATGAGAAGTAGAAAAAATTAGTAAACGCCAATTGGTTCCAGTTTCTAAACTCACTTAACATTGATAACAGAAGGTCAGTAATTACTTTCTGCATTTTGTGCATAAGAAATCTTGAAACATCCTGCCAAGGGGGGAAGGGTGAAAGTGAAGAGTGTGTAGAGTCATAAATTAAACACAAGGATGCCTGAATTTCCACACATCGTCAAATGTCACTTTACAGCACAAGAAAAGCTGTGTCTGTGAGGAAGTGGGTAAAGTCACCTTACTTGGCTTGATCATGAATTAATTTCAATTAGAAACTTCTTTTGAGAGAGGAAGAAGGAAAAGTCATTAATTCATTGTGAAAGGTAGGGTCAAGTATTTAGATACAAGAAGGACCTAATTAGATACAAAACAGGATGACACAGTCTCCTGGAAGTGGTCTCCTGCCAGACTCTTTTCTTCCATGGCAGGCTTATTTGTTAGGGATAGTATTTTACCTTATATTACCTTATATACATTAAGTGCGTGCCAGACTAAAAAAGTTCTCTAAACGAAAAATGATTGATGAGCTGCGCATCTCCTGAAACACAGTTTACAAATGTAGCTTCTCAGACAGAGAGATAGATGGTAGATAAATAGATAGATGGATAGATACTATGTAGAGAGACAGAATAAAGAGTTTGAACTATGCAAGATAAATATACAAAAACAATGATCTATTAGGGTGCTTTTTATATTATTGGAGAGGTAGTCCTCATTTTCTAGAAAGTAACAAAGAAATTATGGAAAGTATTTGGCCAAAACAAGCAGAGGATGAAAGCAGTGGTTGACTTGGAGCAGGGGAATCCCCTGTGGGTCTCCTTTAAAAGTGGACTGTGAGTCAAGATCCCTGCCCAGGTGTCACCATGCCAGTGGGCCTTGAAGTACCCTCTGGGGAGATGTGGATCCATGTAGATTTCTGATTCTCAAATGTGATTGCTCCTTTTCAGAGCTACTGTCTCCTAGCTCCTATCTTCAAGACACTGATGTATTTGGTTTGGAGCACAAGACTGGGAGCTGGGATGTTTACAGTGTACTATGTGAGTCTGTGCAGCAAAGTTTGAAAACTACTGATGTTGATAGTATTCTGCCTTTGAGAAAATGACACAGATTATTTTTTCAAAGAAAGTGAGTTCTAGAGGCTATTTTTTCCCAAATAATAAGTGAGGCATTTTGGACACTTTCAAATGATTGTTTCATGTCTATTTGGGTTTCCCATTGAAATGTATCCCAGGTGGCACTAGTGGTGAAGAACCCACCTGCCAGTGCAGGAGACACGAGAGACAGCGTTTGATCCCTGGGTCAGGAAGATCCCCTGGAGGAGGAAATGGCACCCCACCCCAGTATTATTGTCTGTAGAATCTCATGGATGGAGGAGCCTGGCGGGCTACAGTCCATGGGGTCGCAAAGAGTCAGACGCGACTGAGTGACTAACAAACACAGAAAGGTATTAGACAATACCTATGTGGATGACCGGCTCTACTGCAACTATCAGAGCATGGCGCTCTTCTTCTTCGAGAACTACACCGGGGTGCAGGTATTGCTATATGGAGATTTGCCAAAAAATAAAGAAAATATATTTAGCAAATCATCAAGGCACAGAAGGATAATTTTTAACGTTTGAGTCAGCTAAATCTTCTGTGGCATATTCTGTCCAGCGTGGTGCAGTGCATAAAGGAGTCCACACAGTGGAGAGCTCATCCTCCTGTGCTCCTCGGGAAAACTATCCTTTTTGGTTGAAACTTGATGATGAGGATCCCTCTTGCCTTCCTCCTTTTTATACTTCCCATCTCCTCCTATTGGTTGTATCCTGTGCAAAATAGGGCTTTCCTGCCCCCCGTCAAGAAAGGGAATGCAAATGGGCTTACACTCAAGGCCGGTTGACAGTTGCAAGTTACATAACAGGCTCTGTTGCGCATGTCTTTCCATAATTCAGTCTGTTACAATCAAATGTATTTACGTATAGAATATTTATGAGCCCTTAATGGGCCCCTAGCACAGGCGGCTGTGAGCCGGCGCACTAAGCACAAGCGTGGCTGAGAGGAGCTACCCTGCGTCCAAGGTCAGCGGCGGCCAGGAGGAGCTACCCCGAGTCCGAGGTCAGGGGCAGTGGCCGGGAGGAGACACCCCTCATCGGAGGCCAGTGGCGACCAGGAGGAGACACCCCGCGTCCGAGGTCAGGTACAGCTGGGAGAAGCCACCTCGCGCCTGAGACCAGGGGTGGTGACCTGAGGAGCCACCCTGAGCCCAAGGCCAGGGGCAGCAGCTGGGATGAGCCACCCACGGCCGAGGCCAGGGCTGGCGGCCTGGAGGAGCAACCCGAGGAGCAGTGGCTGCACAGGCACAGGAGGGCTTAGAGGAACTATCCCAAGTTGAAGGTCAGGCACGGTGGCAGTAAGGAGATACCCCTCGTTCAAGGTAAGGATCAGCGGCTGTGCTTTGCTGGAGCAGCCATCAAGAGATACACAACGCCCAAGGTAAGAGAAACCCAAGTAAGATGGTAGGTGTTGCAAGAGGGCATCAAAGGGCAGACACACTGAAACCATACTCATAGAAAACTAGTCAGTCTAATCACACTAGGACCACAGCCTTGTCTAACTCAATGAAACCAAGCCATGCCTCTGGGGCAACCCAAGACGAGCAAGTCATGGTGGAGAGGTCTGACACAATGTGGTCCACTGGAGAAGAGAATGGCAAGCCACTTCAGTATTCTTGCCTTGAGAACCCCATGAACAATATGAAAAGGCAAAATGATAGGATACCAAAAGAGGAACTCCCCAGGCCATTAGGTGCCCAATATGCTACTGGAGATCAGTGGAGAATTAACTCCAGAAAGAATGAAGGGATGGAGCCAAAGCAAAAACAATACCCAGCTGTGGATGTGACTGGTGATAGAAGCAAGATCCAATGCTGTAAAGAGCAATATTGCATAGGAACCTGGAATGTCAGGTCCATGAATCAAGGCAAATTGGAAGTGGTCAAACAAGAGATGGCAAGGGTGAATGCTGACATTCTAGGAATCAGTGAACTAAAATGGACTGGAATGGGCGAATTTAACTCAGATGACCATTATATCTACTACTGTGGGCAGGAATCCCTCAGAAGAAATGGAGTAGCTATCATGGTCAACAGAAGAGTCTGAAATGCAGTACTTGGATGCAATCTCAAAAATGACAGAATGATCTCTGTTCATCTCCAAGGCAAACCATTCAATATCACAGTAATCCAAGTCTATGCCCCAACCAGTAACACTGAAGAAACTGAAGTTGAACGGTTTTATGAAGACCTACAAGACCTTTTAGAACTACACCCAAAAAAGATGTCCTTGTCATTATAGGGGACTGGAATGCAAAAGTAGGAAGTCAGGGAACACCTGGAGTAACAGGCAAATTTGGCCTTGGAATGCGGAATGAAGCAGGACAAAGACTAATAGAGTTTTGCCAAGAAAATGCACTGGTCATAGCAAACACCCTCTTCCAACAACACAAGAAAAGACTCTACACATGGAAATCACCAGATGGTCAACACCAAAATCAGATTGATTATATTCTTTGCAGCCAAAGATGGAGACGCTCTATACAGTCAACAAAAACAAGACCAGGATTTGACAGTGGCTCAGATCATGAAATCTTTATTGCCAAATTCAGACTTGAATTGAAGAAAGTAGGGAAAACCGCTAGACCATTCAGGTATGACCTAAATCAAATCTCTTATGATTATACAGTGGAAGTGAGAAATAGATTTAAGGGCCTAGATCTGATAGATAGAATGCGTGATGAACTATGGAATGAGGTTCATGACATTGTACAGGAGACAGGGATCAAGACCATCCCCATGGAAAAGAAATGCAAAAAAGCAAAATGGCTGTCTGAGGAGGCCTTACAAATAGCTGTGAAAAGAAGAGAGGTGAAAAGCAAAGGAGAAAAGGAAAGATATAAGCGTCTGAATGCAGAGTTCCAAAGAATAGCAAGAAGAGACAAGAAAGCCTTCTTCAGCGATCAATGCAAAGAAATAGAGGAAAAGAACAGATTGGGAAAGACTAGAGATCTCTTCAAGAAAATTAGAGATACCAAGGGAACACTTCATGCAAAGATGGGATCAATAAAGGACAGAAATGGTCTGGACCTAACAGAAGCAGAAGATATTAAGAAGAGGTGGCAAGAATACACGGAAGAACTGTACAAAAAAGATCTTCATGACCCAGATAACCATGATGATGTGATCACTAATCTAGAGCCAGACATCTTGGAATGTGAAGTCAAGTGGGCCTTACAAAGCATCACTACGAACAAAGCTAGTGGAAGTGATGGAATTCCAGTTGAGCTGTTTCAAGTCCTGAGGGATGATGCTGTGAAAG
>NW_024070848.1:0-9690 GCF_014754425.2 Oryx dammah
CTGTATTACATTTGTTAATCTAATTTCTTTGGGATACAGAACCTCCATTTTTCAGCATCAGCATTTAGCAGGTTATATGAGTTCAAGCTCTTTTTTTAAGTGGCTATATAAACAGCCCCAAACGCCACAGGTAATTTGGAGAGCTGCTCCAAAGCTGGCTTTCTGAGAATAATTCTGATCATCAACATCTAACCTGAAATACTTTCCTATGTAAATAAAGTCCCAGGACTTATTCTTTGGTGAGTAACATCCTTGTTCTTGTCCTAATATCCTCTATCTCTGTGTTCTTCTTTTGCCTATAAAACACATTGCATTTTAAATACCCCATAAGTGGGATCACACAGCATTTGTCCTTCTGTGGCTGGCTTTCACTCAGCATAATATCCATGCTGTCACCTCTGGCAGGTTTCCTACATTTTTAAGGCTGAATAATATACCACTGTATACATATACCATATCTTCTCTATCCATTTATCTATTGATGGACATTTAGGTCTCTTCCACATCTTTGCTACTGCAAATAATGTTGCACGATCCCACATATATGAAGTAATTAAAATAGACAAACTTGTAGAAACAGAGAATAGAATAATGATTTTCAGGGGAAAGGGAAGAGAAAATGGAGAGATACTGTTCATAGTGATGCTTTCTAAGGCCCATTTGACTTCACATTCCAGGATGTCTGGCTCTAGGTGAGTGATCACACTATCATGATTATCTTGGTCATGAAGATCTTTTTTGTACAGTTCTTCTGTGTATTCTTGCCACCTCTTCTTAATATCTTCTGCTTCTGTTAGGTCCAGACCATTTCTGTCCTTCATTGAGCCCATTTTGCATGAAATGTTTCCTTGGTAGCTCTAATTTTCTTGAAGAGATCTAGAGTCTTTCTGATTTTGTTTTTTGCCTCTATTTCTTTGCACTGATCGCTGAGGAAGGCATTCTAATCTCTTCTTGCTATTCTTTGGAACTCTGCATTCAGATGCTCATATCTTTCCTCTTTTCCTTTGCTTTTTGCTTCTTTTCTTTTCACAGCTATTTGTAAGGCCTCCTCAGACAGCCATTTTGCTTTTTTGTGTTTCTTTTCCATGGGGATGGTCTTGATCCCTGTCTCCTGTACAATGTTACAAACCTCAGTCCATAGTTCATCAGGCACTCTATCAGATCTAGTCCCTTAAATGTATTTCTCACTTCCACTGTATAATCATAAGGGATTTGATTTAGGTCATACCTGAATGGTCTAGTAATTTTCCCTAGTTGCTTCAATTTAAGTCTGAATTTGGCAATAAGGAGTTCACGATCTGAGCCACAGTCAGCTCCTGGTCTTGTTTTTGTTGACTGTATAGAGCTTCTCCATCTTTGGCTACAAAGAATATAATCAATCTGATTTCAGTGTTGACCATCTGGTGATGTCCATGTGTAGAGTCATCTCTTGTGTTGTTAGAAGAGGGTGTTTGCTATCACCAGTGCACTCTCTTGGCAAATCTCTATTAGCCTTTGCCCTGCTTCATTCCTTATTCCAAGGCCATATTTGCCTGTTAATCCAGGTCTTTCTTGACTTCCTACTTTTGCATTCCAGTCCCCTATGATGAAAAGGACTATTTTGGGGGTGTTAGTTCTAAAAGGTCTCGTAGGTCTTCATAGAACTGATCAACTTCAGCTTCTTCAGCGTTATTGGTTGGGATATAGAATAGGATTACTGTGATATTGAATGGTTTGCCTTGGAAATGAACAGAGATCATTCTGTCATTTTTGAGATTGCATCCAAGTACTGCATTTTGGACTCTTTTGTTGACCATGATGGCTACTCCATTTCTTTTAAGGGATCCCTGCCCACAGTAGTAGATATAATGGTCATCTGAGTTAAATTCACCCATTCCAGTCCATTTCAGTTCGCTGATTCCTAGAACGTCGACGTTCACTCTTGCCATCTCTTGTTTGACCACTTCCAGTTTGCCTTGATTCATGGACCTGACATTCCAGGTTCCCATGCAATATTGCTCTTTGCAGCATTGGACCTTGCTTCTATCACCAGTCACATCCACAGCTGGGTATTGTTTTTGCTTTGGCTCCATCCCTTCATTCTTTCTGGAGTTATTTCTCCACTGATCTCCAGTAGCATGTTGGGCACCTACCGACCTGGGGAGTTCCTCTTTCAGTATCCTATCATTTTGCCTTTCATACTGTTCATGGGGTTCTCAAGGCAAGAATACTGAGGTGGTTTGCCATTCCCTTCACCAGTGGACCACATTCTGTCAACCTCTCCACCATGACCCACCCTTCTTGGGTGGCACCGCACACATGGCTTATACCCTTATGGCAGAAAGTGAAGAGGAACTCAAAAGGCCTCTTGATGAAAGTAAAAGAGGTGAGTGAAAAAGTTGGCTTAAACCTCAACTTTCAGAAAACTAAGATCATGGCATCTGGTCCCATCACTTCATGGGAAATAGATGGGGAAACAGTGGAAACAGTGTTAGACTTTATTTTGGGGGGCTCCAAAATCACTGCAGATGGTGATTGCAGCCATGAAATTAAAAAATGCTTACTCCTTGGAAGGAAAGTTATGACGAAACTAGATAGCATATTCAAAAGCAGAGACATTACTTTGCTGACTAAGGTCCATCTAGTCAAGGCTATGGTTTTTCCAGTGGTCATGTATGGATGTGAGAGTTGGACTGTGAAGAAGGCTGAGCGCCGAAGAATTGACGCTTTTGAACTCTGGTGTTGGAGAAGACTCTTGAGAGTCCCTTGGACTGCAAGGAGATCCAACCAGTCCATTCTGAAGGAGATCAGCCCTGGGATTTCTTTGGAAGGAATGATGCTCAAGCTGAAACTCCAGTACTTTGGCCACCTCATGCGAAGAGTTGACTCATTGGAAAAGACTCTGATGGTGGGAGGGATTGGGGGCAGGAGGAGAAGGGGACGACAGAGGATGAGATGGCTGGATGGTATCACCGACTCAATGGACGTGAGTTTGAGTGAACTCCGGGAGTTGGTGATGGACAGGGAGGCCTGGCATGCTGCAAATCATGGCGTCGCAAAGAGTCGGACACGACTGAGCGACTGAACTGAACTGAACCATAAAACATGTGCCTGTGACTTTACCCTGATTAGGAACAGCACAGATTAACTTGACAGTCCTCCTGGAATGGAACAAAGACTGCTTTTGTCTTTTCTTCTGGTTTCTTTGATCCTTCCTCCACTGACCAATGACTTCTCAAACCATAAAGAAGATCATGCCATGAGATTAGAGTTTACCAGTATTTATAGTTTAATTAAGTGTCACAAATTGACCACATAAGCATGCTCAGATGGCGTATTAGAACACTGCCCATATTCCAGAACATTGTCTCATACTCTTAGCTTTAATCATTAATCTCTCTTAATTAATCTTCTTATCATTAATCTCTCTACTTCCTAACAGTTTACACTAGTCATTACTCAGACTTGTGATATTATCAATTCATTTTGGCAGGTATTCATCTTTCTGTATATGGAATCATATTATATGTACTGTTTTGTATTTGGCTTATTTGAAAACTTAAAATTGTGAGATTTACCAATATTATTGTGTATCACCATGATATTGTTTTTATAATTGTATGAATATGTCACTTTTTATTTACCATGTGAATGTGATAGGACATCAGGATGGTTTCCAATTTTTTACTTTTATTAATAGTGGTGCTATGAACATTCTGGTGGATATGTCTTGATGTGTGTTTAAACAGAGTTCTACTGGCATATACATAAGGATGAAAAACTTGACTTATTCCTGTCACTTATTTATATGTACCCATAATTTCTTTTTTAGAATTTTTTCTTGTCTACTTTTTTGATACCAATTGAGATTTATTTCATTTTATTATTTCATTAGTTAGGATGATGGACAGAGAAGCCTTGGGGACTACATTCCATGTGGTATAAAAAGTTGGATATGACTGAGCATGCACACACACACAGAGAAATAATCACACTTTTATGTCATTAGTAACTTTCATTCTTAACTGTCACATTCAAAAGTAAATTTTTACCAGCTTGGTACATTTTCACTCTCATTACCACCAAACACACACACACACACAGATTATCCTCACCTATGTTACCTCATCCTGTATTGAGCTAACTGGAATTTTTAAAGTTTTTATTGAAGTATAGTTGCTTTATAATACTCTGTTAGTTGCTACTGTATAGCAAAGTGAATCAGCTATACAAATACATATATCCTCTCTTTTTTGGATTTCCTTCCCATTTAGGTTACCACAGAGCACTGAGTACAGTTTCCTGAGCTATACTGTAGGCTCTCATTTGTTATCTAGTTTATACACAGTATGTATATGTCTGTCCCAACCTCCCAATTCATCCCGTCCTCCTTTCCCCCTTGATATCTATATATTTGTTCTCTATATCTGTGTCACTATTTCTGATTTATAAATAAGATCATCTATACCAATTCTTTCTAATTCCACATATGTGCATTAATATATGATATTTGTTTTTCTTTTTTTGACTTAATTCTCTGTATTAAGAGACTCTGTATATAAGTCTCTAGATCCATCCACATCTCTACAAATGACCCAATTTCATTCCTTTTTATATCTGAGTAATATTCCATTGTATATATGTACCACTTCTTCTTTATCCATTTCTCTGTTGATGGACATTTAGGTTGTTTCTATATCCTGGTTATTGTAAATGGTGCTGCAATGAACACAGGGGTGCGTGTGTCTTTTTGAAATATGGTTTTCTTTGGGTAATTGCCCAGTAGTGGGATTGCTGGGTCACATTTTAGATCTCTTTTTAGTTTTTTAAGGAATCTGTATACTGTTCTCCTTAATGGCTGTATCAATTTACATCCCACCAACAGTGCAACGGGTTTCCCTTTTCTCCATACCCTCTCAAGCATTCATTGCTTGTATGAATTAGCTAGAATTTTCATTATAACTGTTTTTAATTTTTAAACTGCAAATTTATTTTTTACACTCCCACCCTTTCTCCACTAAAAAAATGTTTTTTTAGAATAGTTTGTTTTTCAAAATGTGATTTACCACTTGGCAGCATTTGTAAAATGAAACTTGAGGTGTTTATAAAAACCATAGTTCCTGAGCAATAAGCTAGATCTTCCATGTCAGATTCTCTGTGAGTGGGGCTGGGAATCCACATTTTAAAGATATCCTCAGGTAATTATTATGCAATATAAAGTCTGAGGACAACTACTTTGAAAGATTAATTCATGTTTTTAACTTTAAATGGGTTTAAAATCAAGTCAAGTTCAATCAGTCAGAAGAGTGAGGACATTACAATCCTTAACACCTGCATTAATTTGCTGCAATTTCTGCCTTTTTTGAATAGATTTCTGCCTTCTTTAAATCTGTCTCTATAATTTGGCACTCAAATAGACCAAAACTATATACTTCCCTGGTGACTGAAACGATAAAGAATCTGCCTGAAATGGAAGAGACCTGGGTTTGATCCCTGGGTTTGGAAGAATCCTTGGAGAAGGTAATGGCACCCCACTCCAGTACTCTTGCCTGGAAAACCCCATGAACAGAGGAGCCTGGTAGGCTGCAGTCCATGAAGTCTCCAAGAGTCTGACAGGACAGAGTGACTTCACTTTCACTTTTCACTTTTGTACATTGGAGAAGGAAATGGCAACCCACTCCAGTGTTCTTGCCTGGAGAATCCCAGGGACGAGGGAGCCTGGTGGGCTGCCGTCTATGGGGTCACACAGAGTCAGACACGACTGAAGTGACTTAACAGCAGCAGCCAGTATTCTTGCCTGGAGAATTCCATGGACAGAGGAGCCTGGCAGGCTGCAGTCCATGGGGTCACTAAGAGTCAGACATGACTGACTGAGAGACTAACACTTTCACTTCATTTTCATATGATAAGCAAGGTAGAGAAATCATTGATAAAACCTTTCCAGCACCACCAAGAATGGGTAAATAATCTACCTCTACCCCAAAAGTCCTTCACTGTAGGCAATAGCAAAGTAGACAAGAACTAAAAGAATCTTTTCTTCTCCTCATCCTTCTTCCTACTACACATATCTCTGCTCCTCTTTCATTGATACAACACCAGTATCAGCTCTGAGGCACATAAAGCTACAAGGAATGACTCTTTGACGTTGGAAACTATCAGAAAAAGTGCCTTATATACAAGTCCTCAATATACACACTATTTTATATGTATTTTTCTTAGAGAATAAGTCAGTGAAAGACAAAACAGAATTTTCAATGACGATCTAGTTCTATGACTATTACTAGATCCTTGTTGGAACTGACAAACTTGATTTTTATGTGACTTCAAAGGACTTCTTCCCAGACACTCTAGTTATAGGTGGAAAGGAGGGATCCTGGTATACAACTTAACTGTAAAACTAATTTACTCTCGAGGAAAATATTAGTGTGTTCTGGACCTACATATACCTAGTAAAGGCTTCTGCATTCATCTTCAGCAGATATAATTTTGTTGGGTTACAATAGATACCAAGGATTCAGTCTTTAGCAAGAATTAAATATATGGATTGATTTCCACATTACTCTTTCTGTAGTCAGTATAAAATCTTACTTTTACCATGCATCTTGGTGGTCAAAGGTTGTGTCCACTGGGGTGTAAACCAATGCTCTCAAATCACAGGCAGATCATCTCCTAATGTGGGGATATATCCATAGTGTGCCAGTTCCCTTCAGGGAAGATAATCTTGAAAAATGTCTTCTGACACATTCAACTCCTACCCAACACTCAGCTCAGTTACTCCTGCAGAATGAAGAATGACAGGAGCCTGACAGTGTAACAGGACAGACAGACTCCCCAGGTTTCCAGGGTCACAACAGTATCTGTCCAAATCTGAACCAGACCATCCAGTGGAGACAATCATTGAGAAGTCTACCCTCCTCCCTATGTGTCTTTGTCTGTGCCCTCAAACTGACAGCTCTGAGAATTCTAGGTCAGTAGGCTTAAAGTCTTAGAAGGAAAGAGCAGCAAGAGCTACTGTCCTACATTTTTTGTTCCTTCCTAACCTATATGGAGGTCAATGACTATGGGATTTCAAACCCTGAAGAGGCCTTCTTTGGGCTACAATCTCTCACATCTCCTAAAGGAAAGCATCTCCCCATTTTGAGACAAGAAAATAACACAATTGCTAAAACATTAGCAGAAAGGATACACAGCATTTCCATTAACTTCCAGTCTATACCAAAATGTTGAAAGTTATTTTCCATGTTGTACCAATTTCCATAACTAATATTTTCTATTATCTCATGGCAGAAGCTTCAGGAGATGGGAAGTCACTTCTGAAAGAAAACCTACAGGATCAGCGTTCCTGTCTGCAGTTGTGGTATGTAGTTTCTAGTTGAAGTAAAAATCAAACAAACAAAAAAAAACCTTGGTCTTAATTTAGACCCTTAAGTCTTGATCTTTCCTTACATTCTCCAATGTATGTAAGCTTCCCAATCTTTATTGGACTTGACATGTTATCATTAAATGCTATATTTATTTTCCTAGAGTGGTGGGTCTGACATTCTACTTTCAGTCTTCATGGTCTCCTGGAGATTGGAACCTGCTTCTACCTTGGGGAGCTTCTCTTTTTCCTACATTTCCATTCTTGGTCCCATAGGATGCTCTAGTCCTTGGAATTTATTCATCCCATTCAAACAGCCTTTGTCTCTTTTCATGATGTTTTCCCTGATACACTTGCCACTTTTCAGGTTACTTTAGTTCATAGGCCAATCTTAACTGAATATCGTCTCTTAAAATTTGCCTCTACTGCCTGGAATAGGTATAGGCACCAAATGAATTCCATGTACAGAATAGCTCATTTATAATCCTAAACCACCTAAACTCCAAGTCCCTTTGGTCAACTAAAAAGATATCTTGAAGGTTATGTGTATCTCCATATAACAGCCATCATACTGTTTGGATGGCATACACTCCCTGGGCTATGCTTCTCTTTTAATTCCTTTCTATACTCTACCTTGATGCACTGAAAAATTCCCTGGAACCTAATGTGTATACGCATTGCTTCCAAATTCTTTGGTTTAGGTTTTCAAGTCTCCACCAACAGTTCCTCTCTCCAGATTTTCCTAAACTGTGAAGCATGCTCTCATAAGTAAGAGAATCTTATTCTCCTCTGGCTAGGTGGTGGCAAACTCCTTTAGATCCTCCTCCACTTCAGTGGGATTTACCTCATTGAGTCCTACATCCCTCTGGGCACAGAGACTCCGGTTACAACAGAGACTTTAGAAAAATCGAAAGATAGGAGCTGTTAACATTTATTGAGCTCTTAGTATATGTCAAATACTGGACTGAGGACTTTACATACTTTACCACTTGGCACGCAGATGAGGGTAACTCCATGATTCAGGCCTACCTAATGACTTCCCTTTGCTGCTAAACAATAGAATGTGGCATAGATGAAAGAATTTTCAGATAGAATTAAGGTCCCAAATCAGTTGATTTTGCTTTAACCAAAAGGAAGATTATCCCGGATAGGCTCAACTTAATCAGGCAAAAGCCCTTGAAGAGAGACTCAACCCTTCTTTAGAGATAATTTTCCCTCCTACTGACTTACAGAAGTAAGCTATCATGTTGAAGCAAGGCCTATAGAAAAGATAATGTGGCCAGGAACTATGAACAGTCCTAAAATTGTCGAGACCAGCTCGACAAGCAGGGTTTTCAAAAGTGCAATATGGCAAGAGAATGAGAAACGAGACAGAAGAATTTAGAGAAAAGCGAGGATCAGGGGACCAACACCGTTCCAAGGTGAAGGTGCCGAAACTGAATCCAAGCGAGCTTTATTATACTTCCAGCCTTGAATGAAAGAATAAGTGGGGAGTTACACTATAACTCATGTGGCATTCAGGGCCAAAGAACAAAATGATCATTAACCATTGAGTAATTAGGAAACAGTAATCAATAACAAATCAGTAATGAAGACTAATATTCTTATCTATAGATTTTCCAGCAGATACGTAAAACATGTGACTCTGAGATGCCAGTTGGGGAAACCGACACCAGGATCATATCTTGTTTTCAAGATTATGAACTGTTCCCTCTGGACTTGTTCCAAGAGTCATACCTCATAGCATCCAGTTTATCAATAATTATAAATTTCTTTTGTGGCCCTTGCCGGGGCCTGCTTTTCTTTTATTTTTCCTGTCTCCTACAAAAATCACAACAAAATTAATTCTGTCAATACATATAAGCTAAAAGCAGCTTTTCTAGTTGAAACTCTAGATGAAAATACAGCTCAGTCGACAATTGGAGTGCTGCCTTATAAAACCTCGAGTACAGCACCCAGCTAAGTCATGCCAGACTCCTGCAGAAACTGGGATATATCTGTGTTTTGAGATACTAAGTTTGTGGTAATCCATTATAAAACAATATGAAAATAATACAGATTTTGATGCCTAGGAGTGGTACCTAAAAACTTGGAAATAGCTTTGAAATCAACCAAGTGAGCAGAGACTAGAAGAACTTTGAGAGAAAGCCTATATGTTTTCAACAGACTGTTGGTAGAAATCTAATCTTTAAGTATGCCTCACTGAGAGTTCAGAAGAAACTGAGGAACATGTTACTAGAAACAGAAGGAGGAAGATTCTTGTTGCAAGGTGACAAAAACCTTAGCAAAATTATATCCTGGAGATATGTTCAAGAAAATATTTAAAAGCTGGTTTTATACTTAAGGAGACT
>NW_024070849.1:0-9690 GCF_014754425.2 Oryx dammah
ATCTGAGGTTATTGATATTTCTCCCGGCAATCTTGATTCCAGCTTGTGTTTCTTCCAGTCCAGTGTTTCTCATGATGTACTCTGCATATAAGTTAAATAAGCAGGGTGACAATATACAGCCTTGATGCACTCCTTTTCCTATTTGGAACCAGTCTGTTGTTCCATGTTCAGTTCTAACTGTAGCTTCCTGACCTGCATACAGATTTCTCAAGAGGCAGGTTAGGTGGTCTGGTATTTCCATCTCTCTCAGAATTTTCCACAGTTTATTGTGATCCACACAGTCAAAGGCTTTGGCAGAGTCAAATATACATATACAGGGGAACTTCATAACTATGCAAATACCCTTTGCCAGTCCAAGAGACCCTTGACCAACCCAAGACCTTTCCCAATTCTAAAATTAGAAGGTACCCCAATAGTATATTATTTATTCTTTAAAATATAGTACTAGATATGTAGGTGGTGGACTATAGACATGCATTAACATTTCCAAGTTATATAAAGCAGAATAGGTTTTTACTACCCAAGAGTTACTCTGTATGTGAGTATAAGAGCAGAACTCAAAGTCACGCTGGGTGATTACTAAAACTGAATCAAACATGGTAATAAAGGAAGGGGAACTGACGGACCTCATGTGTGCGTCTGTGCACATAGCAGTGCTTTTTAAATAACACAGGCTTTGGGAAGTTAAGAATACTTCCACCCTGTATCTTGGATTGCAAACTGGTGCTTCATTCTGTATTTTTCCAACTTGCTACAGGGGATGGGTATTGATCTTGAAAACAATATATATCACACCTTTAAAGTTATATCTTAGCAGAATTAATATCCATCAAAGATTTTCCTGATCACTAAACTGTTGTATTCTCAAATGCCAAGGGTCTGGTGTATGCTCTGAAGAATGGTAACAGATAAATTCTACTAATAAGAGAAATAGGGATGAGTTTCCCAGCTGCCCTTTCACAGTGTATCAGAGCCTAGGGGGCTGGCACTAGCCGGCTAATTTGAATAAAAAGGGAGGGAAATGAAGGAGGAAAAGCAGAGTTCAAAGCAAGCTGTGGTTCTTCAGGGAGGATCTCTGAATAAAAAGAAATAGTGGAAAAATTCTCAAAAGTTGTGTGTGTGTATGAAAGTCAGGTGGGGAGAAAGAAAATAAGGAGAAAGAATGTTTAGGAAAACTGTCAGAATTTACAGTTTGGCCAAAGGCAGAGCATAGCCAAGATCTTTCTTGCTTCAGTCCTAATCAGCTTTCTCCGAATCTCACCAGTGCTGAGCTGTGTCCTCCTAGTGAGGGTGAGATAGGGAAGGAACCTTCCGTGTGGTCCCTGCAGGTAGCGCCGTCGGACCTATGCAGGTAGGGCGGGTATATTGTGTTTTTTCTTTTCTACGTGAGAGCAACCTTCCTTTTCAACACAGAGCTGTCATTTCCTCCTTTCTCATTAAAAAAACTAAACCAGCTACAGGCGGTTGTACTGCTGCTCAGCTACATCCAGATGAAACGATGGCTCTGGGAACAGATCCAGTCTGCAGCCTGGAGAAAGAAAGCTGCACTGCCCCTGCTCGTGGCACTTTGCTCAGAGACATCCTCAGATTGCTCCTCACTATTTAGGTTGCTTTTCTAGTTTGAAAACTTAGTTCCATGTTTATTCCCCTTCTTAAACAGACCTGTTTTCTTTATACAAGCCAGTTGAAGCATTTTCTTCAGTTTTGCAAACAGTCCCCTAAATGCCCCTCGAGTAAGTCTCATTATTCAGCCACCTTCCACGGCCCCGTCCCTTCTAAGTAGCCTCTTCTCACTGTTGCTGAACAAGGCTGCAGACATCCTCACGCTGCGGGGAGGTAGCTGCCTGGACAGCAGTCCACTGAGTAGAACGCACTTGCTGACAGCAGCTTCTTCCAGTTCAAGTGTTCCTGCTTCATACCCCTGCCACCTGTTCCGAGCAGACGGGAGGCTGGTGCTGAAACGCTGCTCATATGCTGTGCAAACCAAACAGCTCTATGTGTGCAGAAGCAGGCATTTTATCATTGAGATAAAATGAGGGAATACAGGGCGCCTGCAATTGTTTGCCACTGTGCTTTTCATTCATAAATTCTTTCCAGTCAGCCTAGGTATTTGGGGCAGATGCTTGGGAACAGGTGTACTGTAAGCTCTGGTCCACAGTGAACACGTGGGAACTGTGGGCAGCAGGAGGGATGTTGTAGGGTCAGAGTCTGATAGCAGGAAGGCAGTTAGGATTTCACTAATTCTCTTGTGGTGCAACCTGGGCTTTGGGTCTGTGTTTTTGTAATTACAGTGAAAGTGAAAGCCACTCAGTTGTGTCCAACTCTTTGCGACCTCCAGGCCAAAATTTTCCAGGTTGGGAAGATCCCCTGGAGAAGGGAAAGGCTACCCATTCCAGTATTCCGGCCTAGAGAATTCCATGGACTGTATTGTCGATGGGGGTTGCAAAGAGTCAGACACGACTGAGCGACTTTCACTTCACTTCACTTAGTAATTGCCCAGCTTCAGGTGTTGTTACCCAGTTTTCTTTTAAAAAATAGCATGGTCTCATATGACATTATTGGAGAACTTAATAAGGGCCCAGTAGAATGTGGAGAAATACAGAAAGAACATGGTTGGTGTTTGTACTGAGACCATATAGTGCATCACAGAGTGTGGTCATTGCCATGGGTAGAACAGTGTAAATTCTGTTTTTCTTTAAGATGTCTTTAAATGAGTACGTCATAAACATCAAGGCCCCTCAGGTATTTGACCAAATAGCCTTTCACATTTTGGGAAATGTCAGAAAATAAGCTGTCTCTATACCCAAACCACTGTCCTCTGCCTATGTTCCAGGTGGACACTCTGGAGGTGATACGGCATCCAGAAGAAACCACCAACATGAAGGGGCAAACCATGGCTTCTTACTTCCGGGTAAGGAGTCTTCTTGATCTCTCCTCTGCCTGTTTCCAGAAAAGATGAGTCAGCCCTTCGCACAAGAGGCCTAGATACCACAGAGTGATTGAAACAACAGCAAAGCTCAGAGTCAGTTAGGAAAGATGGAGGTGTACGGAAAGGAGAACTATAACAGGGAACCCACCCTTGAGTACAGTGTGAGACCGCAAGTGTCTGCAGAGGGCCTCTCTGCCGCTGGCACAAAGCCCATTGAATGTGCTGATTCTGTTAGTGTTTCAGCTGCTTCTTGGCCTTAAAGCCACTGGAGTCAGCCACTTTTCCAGCATATTTACTGAGAAGTAAAGTAGTTAATAAAATTTTAGAAGGAGGCTTATCAAGTTCATGAGAAAATATGTCTTAGCTTCAACTTGATTTTCCTAGACTGAATTGATCCATTGTAAGAGCCATTTGCCTGAGCACAATTATTTCCCATCTCTGTTACCCCAATTCCTGATATTTTTACCTGGTGAATGACTCTTTTGAGTAAAAATGTTATCTCCATAAGGACTCTGTCATATGCACATTAGAGAGGAAAGATAAGAGACTGTCACTTTGTACTGGTTTGCACAGATTTGTTTATTTTCAAATTATGAAGCACTGGGATTGGGAACCCATTAGAGATCACTGACCATGGGGAACTGAGGTCCAGGCAACTTCATGCTGGAGATGCTGTTAGACCAAAGACAGAACTACTGAAACCAGGGACAACAAAATAAGGTTATAAGGTGGGGTTGCCAAAGTAAGGGACTTGGCAGGGATAGTAAGTCAAGTGGACCATGAGCTAGAGTTGCCAGGCAGGCTGGAGGGTGGGCCTGGGAGCCAGCACCATGGAAAGAAGGTTCCATCCAAAGCTAGCGGGTTCAAGAAGGACCTAGAGCCAAGAAGTCTGACCTGTGCTTTAGAGGTAGACCAGAATGGGCCTCAGTGTATGGACTGTAGGGACCTAGAGGTCTTTGGGTCTAGCATTCCATCGATATAGTGATGCCTGCTGCAACTTCTCCAACAGGTAGGTTTTCAGCCCCTGTTTCATCACTCATGGTTGGAAATTTCTAATTGCCATTTATTTCTTATCCCGATCCCCTTAGTGGTTTGATTATACTCTCCTTGTTTCTGCATGTATGGGATTTGAAGGCTCTGACTGTAAGGTTATCCTCAAGATCCTAGAGTCCCTCTTTCAGCAGAAGAAGCCATTGGGAGTGCAATTTTCAGAAATATATCCATAACAAACAGTTGGGTGTCCTCAAAATACTAGTCCCTAAATGCTAAAAAAATGGTGCATTGCCAAGCTAGGTAACACCATTTTGGATCAGTAGCAGGTAAAATTATGAAATAATAGGACTGATTTTATGTGTGGCTTGTAATTGCCCCCAAAGACATGTCCAAAAGAAGAACTGCCACTGTGGATGTCTGTGAGAAACAGAACACCCCTAGTTTTCCATGTGTTCTTTCTGTTCCCTGCACAGCCATTTGGTGTATGTTAATTCATCTTCATTATAATCTCCTTTTACCGTCCAGTTTTCTTGTTCTCTTTGCCTTCTTTATTTTTCTCATTTCGCCTCTGCCTTTGTAAGATTGACTTAGACTTTCTGGTGATTGTTAGGTTAAGAAGGCAACTGACCCCTTCCATGAAACCTGGACCTGTAAAATTACAGATACAGTTTATGGAGCATCACCTTGAAATATCAGAGACAAGCTAGTTCTGGCAACAGAGTTATGAGATAATCTGAGTAAGTTCTTAGATAGCTGAGTTTCTGCCAAGTGGGATATTGCTTGGCCCTAGGTGATGTTTAAAGAAAATCCACAGGCAGCTATAAGTACAGAACAATATGTCAAAACCTATATTGTTATTTCTTTTTGCTGAATTCTTGTTTAGCCTCAAAGATTCCATGAGTTGTTTACAAGCTGACAAACGGCCCTGGAAGCCTGGGCCAGCCACTGTTGTAATTATCCATTATGATTTTGGTAACCTCACTTCTTGTGCATTTTTTCCCCTGGTAGTATTCTCTGATGGATCTGCTCTCTAAAATGGTGGTGGGACAGCCCCACTTTGTACGCTGCATCAAGCCCAATGATGACCGAGAGGCCCTGAAGTTCTCCACAGACAAAGTGCGGGCCCAGCTCCGCTCCACGGGCATCCTAGAGACAGTCAGCATCCGCCAGCAGGGGTATTCTCACCGCATCCTCTTCGAGGAGTTTGTGAAAAGGTCAGGCTGGTATTTTGGGAAATACATTATATTAAACACAACTCTGCCAAAGCCATTCTGTCCCCTGGGATCATCCCCAGCCCTCTTGCCTCCAAACACGTGATTGGCTAGTTTGTTGTTTAGTTGTTAAGTCTTGTTCGACTCTTTTGCAACCCCATGGACTCTGCCTGGCTCCTCTGTTCATGAGATTTCCCATGCAAGAATACTAGTGTGGGTTGCCATTTCTTATTCCAGGAGATTTTCCCAACCCAGAGATGGAGCCATCGTCTCCTGCTTTGGCAGGTGGATTCTTTACCACTGAGCCACCAGGGAAGAATTTCCAGCTGCCATTTACTTGCTTAAATGTTGTTTCTGTTGTACTCCAACTGAGTTACAGTCGTCTGAAAGACAAGTTAAGCTCCCTTCTGATCAGTTCAGTTCAGTCACTCAGTTGTGTCCAACTCTTTGCCACCCCATAGACTGCAGCACGCCAGGCTTCCTTGTCCAATACCAACTCCTGGAACTTGCTCAAACTTGTCCATCAAGTCAGTGATGCCATCCAACCATCTCATCTTCTGTCATCCCCTTCTCCTCCTGCCTTCCATCTTTCCCAGCATCAGGGTCTTTTACAATGGTCAGTTCTTCCCATCAAGTGGCGAAAGTATGGGAGCTTCTACTTCATCATCAGTCCTTCCAATGAGTATTCAGGACTGATTTCCTTTAGGATCGACTGGTTTGATCTCCTTGCAGTCCAAGGGACTCTCAAGAGTCTTCTCCAACACCACAGTTCAAAAGCATCAATTCGTTGGCCCTCAGCTTTCTTTATGGTCAAACTCTCACATCCATACATGACTCCTGGAAAAACCATAGCTTTGACTAGACAGACCTTTGTGGGCAAAGTAATGTCTCTGCTTTTTAATATGCTGTCTAGGTTTGTCATAGCTTTTCTCCCAAGGAGCACATGCCTTTTGATTTTATGGCTGCAGTCACCATCTGCAGTGATTTTGGAGCCCACAATTTTGATTTAAAGTCTGTCATTGTTTCCATTGTTTCCCCATCTATTTGCATCTGATGGGACCAGATGCCATGATCTTAGTTGTCTGAATGTTGAGCTTTAAGCCAGTTCTTTCACTCTCCTCTTTCACTTTCATCAAGAGGCCCTTCAGTTCCTCTGCACTTTCTGCCATAAGGGTGGTGTCATCTGCATATCTGAGGTTATTGATATTTCTCCTGGCAATCTTGATTCCATCTTGTGCTTCATCCAGCCTGGCATTTTCCATGATGTACTCTGTATATAAATTAAATAAGCAGGGTGACGTGATCCTTTTCCAACTTGGAACCATGTCTGGTTCTAACTGTTGCTTCTTGACCTGCATACAGATTTCTCAGGAGGCAAGTAAAGTGGTCTGCCTGGCTCTTTGCAAGCCCATGGACTGTAGCCTGCCAGGCTCCTCTGTCCATTGGATTTTCCAGGCAAGAATACTTTAGCTGGGTGCCATGCCCTCTTGCATAAGATCTTCCTGACCCAGGGATCGAATCTGGGTCAGCTGCATTCCAGGCAGATTCTTTACTGAGCCACTAGGGAAGCCCCCCTTCTGATCACATCTGAAAAATACAAATGTCTATAGGTATTTTTGTGTTACAGATAAACATATAATATGTGTTATATATAAACATATATATAAACCTTAGGTTTCAAAATCTCCAAATTTTTTTTTTTTTTTTTTTTGCTCTAATGGAAGTATTCTTCTATGGATGGCTCAAGATTCTGGCAAATGTAAATGCACACAACACGCACTCCTCTCTCAGGATCTGGCACGATTTAATATGATAGCTAACATCTACATAGCACCTAAAATGTCCCAAATGTGTAATCTCCTTTGATCCATACAGCAGCCCCATAAGCTAGGCTTTCTTATTATCCCCAATTTGCAGATGAGGAAATTGAAGCACAGAAGGAAAGTAAGTGATTTTACCAAAGTCAGTGCTAATAAATGATAGGACCAAAACTGGAACCCAAGGAGTCTGGCTACAACAGTCACAGTTTTCATCTCTTCAGTCTACTCCATTCAAAAAAAGTTTGTTGCAGAAATTGCTGCAGAGCTTTCTAAACCCAGAAACTGCCTTTACATAAGAGTGAAATGTTGTTCTTTTCTCAACAGCTGCCATAGGTATGTCTTACATATACATGTGATTATAAGTAGAATTTTCACAAAACTTTCTGTGAAGAAATAAGAACAACAACAACAGAGAATCTCTAAGAAGCACTATTATCTGAGAATATCCAGAGAGGAAAATTAAAATTCATTATAAAATCTGCTGCACCCCACCAACCATCTTTAGTTTCTTTTTACCACCACGCTGAAACTTCTGCCCAAGGTCATTTTTCCAACTTTTCCTCAGGGAAGAATGGATCCTAATACGGCAGGTCACTTCATTGGATCTTCCCAATGCCACTAAATTCCATGCAGATGAAAGGGCAAAAAGAGCTTTTGGCAATGAGAGCTGTTAAATTAAAAATAAGAATGAAATGGCTTTTTAAAAGGAAGTGTCTTTGAACCTCTTTTTCCATCTTAAATTTGGAGGTGGAACAAACAAAAAAAAGATGATTTTAGCTCATGAATGTGACTAGTCAAGTATTTTTAGCTACCGAGAGTTGAATACATAAAAAATATTTAAGAAAACAGGTCAAATGCTAAACAGATTGGCACTTCTTTGTTCGTAATCAGAAAGCCAGTAGGCAAGTATGAACAGGAGTTTCAAAATGTCAGTAAATCTGAGGGTATCAAAGATTTCTGAGCCAGCAAGTTAATTGGTATTTTGATCCTTTTGAGCAACTTAACAACAAAATGGATGAGTTAGCAGTTTCCCCCCTTGATGTTATTCAACAAATAGGGGCGCCTCTTATCTTCCTGTTCAGGAGTGCTGTTTTGTAAACTCTTAGCAGGAAATATGCAGACAAAACAATCAAAGGCAGGGCTTATCAGGTGGCAGTAAATAAAAGATAAAGACTTGTTTAGCGTTACTCTTTACCTTTTGTGTTTTCTGGCACTCGCTACTGAAATCCTAACTTGCACACACCTGAAAGGCAGTGTTTTGAGGATTATGTTGTCTGGTTCGAAAATGAGGAAGGACTTTCCCAAGTCACCCACGTCTGCAGACTTGGCCAAAGCTAAAATGTTTCCTTGCCTCCTCGTCCTTGAATTTCCTGGCAAAATGACTTAGAAATGCCCTTCCAGTTTTCTACTCGTGGCGCCTTCAAGAAAAGGGCTATTTTCAACACCCTCTCAACAGCAGGGCCAGGTAGGTCGGAAGCATTGGTCTATTCTCAGGTGGCATGAAGAAGGCCATCTGACAGTGCTTGGCGGGTAGCTGAGCCCACCTGGAAGTCCTACTGTTGAGCTGTCACAGGGAAGAGCTACCAACGCTCGTCGGCTTCATAGTCAGTGGACTCTGAAGTATGGTCCAGCAGAAGGTCTGCTCTGAGACACACGCATGTGGTGCGCGTACTTGCATGTATTCTGGCAAATGTCTACAGGATAGTACAGCATATTCAGTTCAAAGTCTTATAGTTTGTTTACTAAACTATTGTAGAAAATAGTATAATTTAGTGAGAAGACTGAAGTTCTAGTCTCCTCTTAGATATAGTATTTGGCAAGTAACCTAATATTTCCATAAGGGATGTTTCATCATCTGCATGATAAGAAGTCAGGAATACACAGGGTCCACATCCTAAAGATTTTCAGAGATTACATGTGGATTCCTGGGCCTTAACCTCTAAGTTTTCCAGAAAGGCCCACCTCTCCCAGTTGAGCTCAAAGGATGGAGAACTGCATCTCCCAGGACTCAATTCATAATAATTGTTAAATCAGTGTCTGTTGAACAAAGTGAAACTTTTGCCATCTTCTCTCTCATTCAGTTCGGTTCAGCTCAGTCGCTCAGTTGTGTCGACTCTTTGCGACCCCATGAATTGCAGCACGCCAGGCCTCCCTGTCCATCACCAACTCCCGGAGTTCACTCACACTCACGTCCATCGAGTCGGTAATGCCATCCAGCCATCTCATCCTCTGTCGTCCCCTTTTCCTCCTGCCCCCAATTCCTCCCAGCATCAGAGTCTTTTCCAATGAGTCAACTCTTCGCATGAGGTGGCCAAAGTACCAAAATATTAGGTTACTTCACATGAGGTGGGCAAATATCAGCTTTACATTCATTCCTTCCAAAAAACACCCAGGGGTGATCTCCTTTAGAATGGACTGGTTGGATCTCCTTGCAGTCCAAGGGACTCTCAAGAGTCTTCTCCAACACCACAGTTCAAAACCATCAATTCTTCAGTGCTCAGCTTTCTTCACAGTCCAACTCTCACATCCATACATGACCACAGGAAAAACCATAGCCTTGACTAGACGGACCTTTGCTGGCAAAGTAATGTCTCTGCTTTTGAATATGCTATCTAGGTTGGGCATAACTTTCTTTCCAAGGAGTAAGCGTCTTTTAATTTCATGGCTGCAGTCACCATCTGCAGTGATTCTGGAGCCCAAAAAAATAAAGTCTGACACCGTTTCCACTGTTTCCCCA
>NW_024070850.1:0-2013 GCF_014754425.2 Oryx dammah
CCTCGGAGGCGGCGCTCTCCACAGGAAAGTCGAGAGGAACTCCAGGGGTCGTGACACCATTCCCAATGTGCACAAAATGTCTCACTCCACTCCAGAAGAACCTGATTTCCCTGCAATTCCTCGACATGCACGCCGAGTATCGACTCACACCTCAGTGGCATGTGTGACAGCCCTGTTGGAAAGCCTCGTGGGAAAGCCTCTAAAGATTTCAACAGATCAATGTATCAAGGCGCCGGGAAGCCTGCCACAGCTGCTCCAGCTGGTGAGGAAAGCTGACGTGCACGTCACCACTCGAGGCGAGGACTGACTCCCCTGTGGAGCCTCCAGAAGGACCCCAAGATCCATGTCAGCACTGGAGAAGAATCTTCAGGTTCCGTCATAGACTCCACACGAGGTCTGAGGCCCCGGCACCGACTGCAGAGGAATCCCGACAGGCCCCTCGAATCTCGCATGGAGACTGGCCTGTCCTGAGGCCACACGGAAGGGTCCCAGAGGTCACCGTCGTAAGTCGAGAAGGTTCCGCCGCAACTCGAGAAAATCCAGGAGGTTCTCCCCTCCAGGCGAGATGAGGCCCTTTTCCGCTGAGGCGTCTCGAGGCAAATCACCCTTTCCCTCTTGAACTTTGAAAGGGTCCTTCACACCCTTGCTGAAACTCAAGAAGTTCCCCGACATACCCGCCTCCACTCCAGAGGAACACCGAGGGGCTCGCCCACATCAAGTGGAGCCCCGTTTCCTCCTCAAAGCTCTAGATGAGGGTTCCTTTCCCTGCTACGTCTGGAAAGGATTTCCGGTATTGCTGTCGCATCTCGTAGGCGGACCTCTCCACAGGAAAGTCGAGAGGAACTCCATGGGTCGTGCCACCATTCCCAATGGGCAAAAAATGTCTCAGTCCACTCCAGAAGAACCTGATTTCCCTGCACTTCCTCGACATGCACGCCGAGGATCGACTCACACCACAGTGGCACGTGTAACAGCCCTGTCGGAAATCCTCGTGGGAAAGCCTCCAAAGAATGGCACAGATCCCTGTATCAAGGCGCCGGGAAGCCTGCCACGGCTGCTCCAGCTAGTTAGGAAAGCAGACGTGCATGTCCCCGCTCGAGACGAGGACTGACTCCCCTGTGGAGCCTCCAGAAGGACCCCAAGATCCATGTCAGCACTGGAGAGGAATCCTCAGCTTCCGTCATAGACTCCACACGAGGTCTTAGGCCCCGGCACCGACTGCAGAGGAATCCTGACAGGCCCCTCGAATCTCGCATGGAGACTGGCCTGTCCTGAGGCCACAAGGCAGGGTCCCAGAGGTCCCCGTCGTAAGTCGTGAAGGTCCCGCCGCAACTCGAGAAAATCCAGGAGGTTCTCCCCTCCAGGCGAGATGAGGCCCTTTTCAGCTGAGGAGTCTCGAGGCAAATCAACCCTTCCCTCTGGAACTTCGAAAGGGTCTCTCACACCCTTGCTGCAACTCAAGAAGTTCCCCGACATACCCGCCTCCACTCGAGAGGAACACCGAGGGTCCCGCCCACATTAAGAGGAGCCCCGTTTCCTCCTCAAAGCTCGAGATGAGTGTTCCTTTCCCTGCTTCGTCGAGAAAGGATTCCAGCTTTGTTGTCGCATCTCAGAGGAGGCGCTCTCCACAGGAATGTCGAGAGGAATTCCAGGGGTCGTGCCACCATTCACAATGTGCACAAAATGTCCCAGTCCACTCCAGAAGAACCTGATTTCCATGCACTTCCTCGACCTGCACGCCGAGGATCGACTCACACAACAGTGGCACGTCTTACAGCACTGTCGGAAAGCCTCGTGGGAAAGCCTCCAAAGAATGCCACAGATACCTGTATCAAGGCGGTGGTAAGCCTGCCACGGCTGCTCCAGCTCGTGAGGAAAGCTGACGTGCATGTCCCCACTCGAAACGAGGACTGACTCCCCTGTGGAGCCCCTAGAAGGACCCCAAGATCCATGTCAGCACTGGAGAGGAATCCTCAGGTTCCGTCATAGACTCCACACGAGGTCTTAGGCCCT